>NC_092267.1:1774785-1792285 GCF_036320965.1 Panulirus ornatus
GAGGGACGGGAAGTCAAGTATGGCTGGCAGGCTGGCGGTTGCAAGAGCAGAGAGAAAAAAAAAAAGAATGAGGGAGAAAAGACACCATGTCGGAATACGAGACAGTTACTACTACCATCGCCAACCTGCTGGTGTGCCGGTCGTAAACCTGGCATAAAATGCACAAGAGATGGTCGGGCAGGAAACATGTGAATGGATGAACACAAAGGAAGAGAAAGAGACATGTAAATGTGTACAAAGAAAAGAAGGCAAGGAAATACTCCTGGTTCATTTTTTCCTATATACTATAAAGCCTAGCGACATTTTGATAGTGGCTCTTGCAAGTCATTCACTGCGCTACAAACAGTATTGGGGAAAGAAGGAGGAAGGAGTCCTTCAACGCGGATGCATTCCTGTCGTCCGAGATACAACTTTGGCTGAAGGTGACGCTGCAATCGCGGTGTGACCTGCAGACGGGGTCCAGTACAGACCAGAGAGTGATGGATGGCAAACCAGACCACTACATCGAAGGAGGTGGGTTTATCAGACCACAGCCGTGAGGTTCTGAACAGACCACAGCAGCGGGGAGGTGGGTTTATCAGACCACAGCAGAGAGGAAGGGTTTATCAAACCACAGCAGTGAGGTTCTGAACAGACCACAGCAGCGAAGAAGTGGTTCATCAGACCACAGCAGTGAGATTCTGAACAGACCACAGCAGTGAGATTCTGAACGGACCATAGCAGTGAGGACAGGGTTGAACAGACCACAGCAGTGAGGACGGGGTTGAGCAGACCACAGGAACGATGGGAATAAAATTAAACAGACGATTTATCTTCCAGTTATGGTGGAGATGACTAGCCGAGTTGCCATGTTCCCTAGACTCTTTTAACTTGTGGTACTCGACAAAATCTTTCGAATTTTTTTAGCAATGAAAAACGAAAAAAAATCTTCCTTCACTTTTGCTGATGAGTGAATCGTTTGCCTATCAAACTTTTTCAGAATTTGGAATAAAAATGAACTCTCGTTTGACAATGAAGAATGGTATTTCTTTATACAGTGAACTACCGCTTAGCTGTTCAGTTTGCACTTTGAAGTAGAAGGCAGCAAATGTTGAAGGGGAACCATTTAAACAATTGAAAAGTAGATTTTTTTTCTGTGTGTGTGTGTGTGTGTGTCTGTGTCCGTGTGTGTGTGTGTGTGTGTGTGTCCGTCTGCCTGTGTGTGTGTGTATGTGTGTGTGTGTGTGTGTGTGTGTGTGTGTGTGTGTGTGTGTGTGTTGATCGTCCCTCCTCCTTGCTCCCTCCACTTCAGACACTTCGCTCCTCTTATCAAGTCTTTCTTCGCTCATCCTCTTCATATGGTCATACCATTTCAGCACATCCTGGTCAGCTATCTCTCTCTCAGTTAGACTAGGCTTACTACCACGCCTCATTTCTACACTGGCATATTTTTTCACGCAGATCAACCTGCCTCACACCTAATACTGTTCTAAGGCATTTCACATCCAGCACGTCCATCCTCTTCCAAGCATCACCACTATCATCCTTTTTCTCTCGAGAAATTCAACTGCAACCTCACCCATTTTTTGATGTTTTGCCACAAATAACCTTAAGCAAGGTTTCTGTCACGTCTCTTTTTCCATCAAACCTTTTTACAAAGATTTGGTTACTCTGCACACCACCTCCCTCCTGACACACACCACCTACCACCCTACTCTTGACCTTCAAAACTTCCCTCTATTTCAATTTTTCCCGTTGCCACTGCCTTGCACTGCTCATCCCATTTGTTTCCTCGTTATTCTCACGCTGGTTAACTCCTTCCAAGACATTTTATTCTCCCTGAAGTTTATCATCTCGCTCATACCTTATTTGCCAACTTTGTCAGTTCCCCACCTTCCTCTTGACTAACTGCCGTTTTCTCTTATACACCTCCCCGACACACGCACTCCTTCCCCGCAGATATCTTTCGTACAAGCCTTGTTTATCTTTCATTAGCAATTGAACTTTTTCATCCTACTCTTTTCTATATGCCCACCTTGTGTGTGTTTGTGTACTCTTATATAACTAATTCTTATTTGTCTTTATCATCTGCTGATATTCGTACTTCTCAAAGTTCATGCAAGCTGAAAAATGACAAAGGACATGAGAAATGCCTTCATGTAAAATATTGTAGTTCACAGGATTTCTCTCAGTTGTTTGTAGTGCCAACATTAAACCAATCTCATCTTGACCCAGATCACTTCTTTCGCAGTTTTCATGCAATGTTCTTTCACCTTCATTCTTGGATCTCGTCTTGCAAGGCCCCTAGTGTATTTACGTTTCCTTCGTTCATAATTTCTATCATTCTCTTCTCTTGTCTTTGACCAAGTCTGTAGCTTTTCGAACTCTTTCTTTGCTTCCTGAACCAAATCGACGTCTATTTCCTCACCAGTTCGTCATCTGGTTCGTCATCTTGTTCCGAGGTCCGGATTGCGCTTCTTAAGCGTGATGTGTCCACCAGTAGCTAGCTGGGCTTATCCTTGTGTCTCAAAGACTATTACTCAGAGTTTTCTATTTGTCTATCGGCCTCTTACAATTACAGGACCCCCTATAAGTGCCTTCCAGTTGTCTACTGCCCCTTTACGATTACAGTTCCTCCTTAACGGACTCCAGGCAGACAATCTACCTGGATCAAACTGCAAAGTGACACAGTCCTGGTAGTTTAAGATTCCAGGACTGAAGGATATATTTCCTGTTTGATATATATAAACTTTCCATAACAAATTGGTTTAAAGGAGTCCTGGTACTAACCAGGACCTTTTCAAAGGCTCCTCAAGCCCAAGTTTGCGCTACCTCCATCAGCAAGGAAATGTAGACTCCTTTCGAGGGAGACGTTCTTTGACGAGGCTGTGCTCCGAATGATACAACCTACCCCTAGGTCACTTTTCATTCGATCAGGCGGAGTCCGGAAACAAATGACATCAAAAAACTAAAGAGACATAAGAAACAGAACACCGAAGAGAAAAAAAAATCTTGGGTTCTTTTTCCACCACCCTCCCCCCGTCCATTTCTGCCGAAAAGGTTAACGATCTATAAATTCCAAGACTCAGGGAAAAGGATTTTAACCTTTTCTTCGGGGCCGAGAGCTGCCCATTAGCTGCGTCAAGTCTCCGGTGCGTCAGAACAACAGGTGGACATTTTCGCCTCAGAGTCGTTCTTCTGCCCCCCGCTCTCTGCTTGGTAGAGAGAGAGTCGGGAAAGTAAACTCGTATATATCTTTTTTCTTTCGAGTGTCATGCGTGACTGGTGTGTGTGTATGTCTGTGGAGGGAAAGGGGGGTTAATGACGATAAATCTTCGGTGCAGGGAGATATAAAGGTGGATATGATAAAGAATAAAGGTGGATACACTAAACGTAAGAGAAATTTGATAATTAGCTTCCAGGGTCCATATTCTGATGGACTGTGTGTCAATTCCATCAGCCTGCGTGGTATTCCTCAATGATTCTGTGGTGGATTATGTGATGGTTGAAAGTGGTTCTGTAGAAGAGTACGTGATGATATCAATGTGAATCTGTGGTGGAGTATGTGATGGTTCAACGTGATTCTGTGGTGGAATATATGACGGTTCAACGTGATTCTGCGGTGGAGTATGTGACGGTTCAACGTGATTCTGTGGTGGAGTATGTGATGGTTCAACGTGATTCTGTGGTGGAGTATGTAATGGTTCAACGTGATTCTGTGGTGGAGTATGTGACGGTTCAACGTGATTCTGTGGTGGAGTATGTGATGATTCAACGTGATTCTGTGGTGGAGTATGTGATGGTTCAACGTGATTTTGTGGTGAGGCATGTGATGGTTCAACGTGATTCTGTGGTGGAGTATGCAATGGTTCAACGTGATGCTCTGGTGGAGTATGTGATGGTTCAACGTGATTCTGTGGTGGAGTATGTGATGGTTCAACGTGATTTTGTGGTGAAGCATGTGATGGTTCAACGTGATTCTGTGGTGGAGTATGCAATGGTTCAACGTGATTCTCTGCTGGGGTATGCGACGGTTCAACGTGATTCTCTGGTGGGGTATGTGATTGTTCAACGTGATTCTCTGGTGGAGTATATGACGGTTCAACGTGATTCTGTGGTGGAGTATGCAATGGTTCAACGTGATTCTCTGGTAGAGTATATGATGATTCAACGTGATTCTCTGGTGGAGTATATGACGGTTCAACGTGATTCTCTGGTGGAGTATATGATGGTTCAACGTGATTCTCTGGTGGAGTATATGACGGTTCAACGTGATTCTCTGGTGGAGTATATGACGGTTCAACGTGATTCTCTGGTGGAGTATGTGACGGTTCAACGTGATTCTCTGGTGGAGTATATGACGTTTGAACGTGATTCTCTGGTGGAGTATGTGACGGTTCAACGTGCTTCTGTGGTGGAGTATGTGACGGTTCAACGTGATTCTGTGGTGGAGTATGTGACGGTTCAACGTGATTCTGTGGTGGAGTATGTGACGGTTCAACGTGATTCTGTGGTGGAGTATGTGACGGTTCAACGTGATTCTGTGGTAGAGTATGTGACGGTTCAACGTGATTCTGTGGTGGGTATGTGACGGTTCAACGTGATTCTGTGGTGGAGTATGTGATGGTTCAACGTGATTCTGTGGTGGAGTATGTGACGGTTCAACGTGATTCTCTGGTGGAGTATGTGACGGTTCAACGTGATTCTCTGGTGGAGTATATGACGGTTCAACGTGATTCTGTGGTGGGGTATGTGACGGTTCAACGTGATTCTCTGGTGGAGTATGTGACGGTTCAACGTGATTCTCTGGTGGAGTATATGACGGTTCAACGTGATTCTGTGGTGGGGTATGTGACGGTTCAACGTGATTCTCTGGTGGAGTATGTGACGGTTCAATGTGATTCTCTGGTGGAGTATATGACGGTTCAACGTGATTCTGTGGTGGAGTATGTGACGGTTCAATGTGATTCTCTGGTGGAGTATATGACGGTTCAATGTGATTCTCTGGTGGAGTATATGACGGTTCAACGTGATTCTGTGGTGGAGTATGTGACGGTTCAATGTGATTCTCTGGTGGGGTATGTGACGGTTCAATGTGATTCTCTGGTGGAGTATGTGACGGTTCAATGTGATTCTCTGGTGGAGTATGTGATGATTCAATATAAAACTGTGGACGTGGGCTTTGTGGCGGTTCCTTTTAACTCGGCGACATTTTCTTTGCTAGTTCTGTTGTGAACTGTAAGGTGGTGTCTGCTGCTTCTGTGGTGAACTGTTAGGTCATTTCTGCTGCAGCTGGAGCCAATGAGGCACATGGTAACAGAATGACCAATGGTGGATTGTGTGGTGATACGTGATTAGTGTGAGTGTGTGTGGTGATCCCCGTCCGCCTTGTCATAGGTCGCGTGGTGATTCCCATGGGATTTGTGTGGTGGTCCTTTAGACGTGTGACGAACCTTTGATGGCTCAGTGGTGCGACTGTGCCGTAGCCCCTTTTGACTATGCGGTTAACTGTGTGGTGGATCTGGGTAGCTTTGTGGTGGAGTATGTGGTGACAGGTCTATCTGCAGACTCTGGCAATACTTGCCAGGTCTGTGGTGGTGTCTGGGTAAGCCATTGGTAGGTCTGTGATGGGTTGTGTAGCTGTCTCTATCGACTTCGTTGTGAAGGTGTGGTAGTCCGGTGGTATGCTGTGTGGTTCTCGTTCCTGGCACACTTGTGGAGTGTGGTGATCTATGGTGGCCCTGTGGTAGGCTGTGTGGTTGTCAGTGCTACCTCAGTAAAGGGTTGTGTGGTGGTCTTCCCCTCTAGTTCTGTGGCTGGTTTTGGCGGTCTTGACTTTGTGGTAGACTTTGTGGTAGACTGTGTGGTATGATCTTACCTACTCTCTATAATAGATTGTGTGGTGGTCCCCACAAGCCTGTGGTAGACATTTTGGTGGTCTATTGCTGGCTCTGGGACGTGCAGTGTGGCTTTGTGGTCAACCATGTGGTAGTAGTTTTAGCTCCTCCCTTTAACGGTGGTGGTATTTCCGTTGTGACCTGTTAACCCATAGTTGGAAAAAAAAAAAAAACTCGAGAGCGAAGTTTCGTCTTTCAACATTGATCCAGATCAAGTCACGGTATTAGACGTCAAAACCCACGTTTAAAATAACTACTTCGAAATAGATTACGGACAGCAGGGGGCACAATGGAACATGGAAACAGATACTGAACAACAGGAAATAGTAACATGGAAACAGATACTGAACAACAGGAAATTGTAACATGGAAACAGATACTGAACAACAGGAAATAGTAACATGGAAACAGATACTGAACAACAGGAAATTGTAACATGGAAACAGATACTGAACAACAGGAAATTGTAACATGGAAACAGATACTGAACAACAGGAAACTGTAACATGGAAACAGATACTGAACAACAGGAAACTGTAACATGGAAACAGATACTGAACAACGACAGTGAAATATCATAAGAAAATAGAGACTTGAACAACGACAGCACATTATAACATGGAAACTGATACTGAACAACAATATAGAAAAATGTAACATGAAAACAGAGACTGAACGACAACAGAATATAACAAGGAAATAGTGACTGAACAACAAGAAAATGTAACAAGAAAATAGAGACGGAACAACAACGGAATATAACAAGGAAATAGTGACTGAACAACAAGAAAATGTAACAAGAAAATAGAGACGGAAGAAAAACAGAATATAACTAAGAAATAATGACTGAACAACAAGAAAATGTAACATGAAAATAGACACTAAACAGCAACAGCAAAATGTAACAAGGAAACAGTAAATGAACAACAATAGCAGTACGTAACGTGGGAACAGATGCTGAGCAACTACAGGAAAATGTAACATGAAAACAGAATGAACAACAGGAAAATGTAACATGAAAATAGAAACTGAACAACAGGAAAATGTAACATGAAAACAGAATGAACAACAGGAAAATGTAACATGAAAACAGAATGAACAACAGGAAAATGTAACATGAAAACAGAGACTGAACAACAGGAAAATGTAACATGAAAATAGAAACTGAACAACAGGAAAATATGACATGAAAACAGAATGAACAACAGGAAAATGTAACATGAAAACAGAATGAACAACAGGAAAATGTAACATGAAAACAGAGACTGAAAAACAAGAAAATGTAACATGAAAACAGAGACTGAACAACAGGAAAATGTAACATGAAAACAGACTGAACAACAGGAAAATGTAACATGAAAACAGAATGAACAACAGGAAAATGTAACATGAAAACAGAATGAACAACAGGAAAATGTAACATGAAAACGGAGACTGAACAAAAGGAAAATGTAACATGAAAACAGAGACAGAACAACAGGAAAATGTAACATGAAAACAGAATGAACAACAGGAAAATGTAACATGAAAACAGAATGAACAACAGGAAAATGTAACATGAAAACGGAGACTGAACAACAGGAAAATGTAACATGAAAATAGAGACTGAACAACAGGAAAATGTAACATGAAAACAGAATGAACAACAGGAAAATGTAACATGAAAACGGAGACTGAACAACAGGAAAATGTAACATGAAAACAAATGTTGAAGAACGACAGGAAAAGCAGCAAACATGTATATGCCAATAGATGTGTTTTGATTGCTTGCCCGACCCTCTGCACCCCTGATGACACGATTATGTTCCCCAGAGACTCTGCCATTTCCCATTACCACAGCCACTGCACCACGAGCCGATCATTCCCTTTGGTAACGAGATCTTTTATCCTATGGTGACCTCCCTCCCTATCCCCTCACATCCTGGGGTATCCAGGCTGGATATGATTGCCCCCTTGGGCCACGTAGGTAGCCACGTGTCCAAGCTGGAGCTAAGTCACAGCTAAAGCCCAGGAAGTTCCTCTAGTTTAGGCTTCGTGGTTCCCTGGGACGGCCGCATCAAGCTTGTGATGGTCTCTGCAACAAAGTCTCAGCCCATCGTTGATAAAGTGGACTCCAGCCAGTCTGATTTTGCATCAGTGAACATGATCTTTCCCCTTTATACGATCTTCACGGTCGTGCGATTCCCCAGGAGGAGGGGAAGAGGGAAGGTAGTCGCTGATAATATTCACATGAAGGGCTCGTCATGGTGCAGTCAACAAATGACCTTCTCTTTTCGCTCCTTCCTCCTCCCTGAGAAAGTGGAGTTCGCTCCTTCCTTCTCCCTGAGAAAGTGGAGAAGGACTTCTACCTCTGTATTCCTCGAGTTTCTTAGAAGGCGACGAAGGGGGTTGTAGCGGGGTCTTGGACGACCCCCCTACCCTATTTTGTTTCAATTTCTAAAGGATGAAACATAAGAGTCAAACGGGGAGTGTCTGAATGTGTGTGGATGTAACCAAGATGATTAAAAAGGAGAGGTAGGTAGTGTGTTTAAGGAAAGGAACCTGGATGTTCTGGCTCTGAGTGATACGAAACTCAAGGTTAAGGGAAGGAATGGTTTGGAAATGTCTTAGAAGTAAAGCCAGGGGTTGGTGAGAAGACGAGAGCTAAGGAAAGGGTAACATTAAAGCTGACGCACGAACTGTAGGGATGTGTGAAAGAGTGTGAAAAAGTGAGCATCAGACTAATGTGGGTGAGAATGAAAGTGAAATGCACGAGATGGGTCATCATCAGTGTTCATGCACCTGGGCATGAGAATAAAAATTATGAGAGGCAAATGTTTTGGGAGCAGCTGAGTGAGTGTGTCAGCAGCTTTGATGCACGAGACCAGGTTATAGTGATGGGCGATTTGAGTGCGAAAAGGTGAGTAATGTGGCAGTGGAGGGTATTACTGGAAATCATGGGGCATCCAGAAATGACGAACATTTTGTGGAGTTGCGTATTGAAAAAGATCTGGCGATTGGGAATACCTAGTTTAAAAAGAGGGAAATACACAAGTTTACTTATATAAGAAGGAAAAATGGCCAGAAAGCAGCATGGCATTACATACTAAAAGAAAGGCGTGCAAAAGAGAGACTGCTGGGTGTAATTGTGCAGAGAGAAGCAGCTGGAGGAATGTTTGAGGCAAGGGTGAAGATTTGTAGTGGTTTTCGGAAAAGAGGAAAAGAATCGTGAGCGGAGATTGGTGAAAGTAGGTGAGGTTGGAAAAGAGACATGTTTAAAGGAATTTCAGGAGAGACTGAGTTTAGAATGGCAAAATGAAAGAGTGAATAAATCCAGGGAGATGAGTGAGGAATGGGAGGTATCTAGGGGAAGCAGTGCTGGCATGTGCGAGAGATGCGTCTGGCATGCGCAAAGTGACGGGTAGGCAGGTGAGAGGGGGTAGTGAGTGCTCGTGAGAGAGAAAAACGAGATATATGAGCTACACATACGTGGCAAAGGTGCAAACGGGAGATGTGAAAGAGAAAGTGGCAGGAGGTCAAGAGGAAGATGCAGGGGTTGAAAAAGAGGGCAACTGAGAGTTGGGGTGCGCGACATCACTAAACTTCTAGGAGGCTGGGAGAAGAAGAGGATGTTTTGGAAGGAGAAGGTCCCACCATTGTAGAACTCCCTCCCACTGCTCTACAAACAGTTGATTACAAGTGACTAAGACACACACACATACATGTCAAGAAACGGAACCACGCGAGTATAAAACACCCTCCTCTTAAAGTACAAATAGGCAATTACACACACAAACACACACACACACACACACACACACACACACACACACACAAATATATACCTCAGCACATCACTCCGTATCTACTTTATTACTCCCCAATTTAAGATACAGTTGTGGGGGCAGTGACGTATCGCGGGTAAACTAAAATACAAGGACCGCGCTAGACCCACAGTCTGCTGGGCCGTAATGAACCAGATCTGGCTCCCTCCGTCTTGTGGTTGACATTTTCTTTATGGCGGCGACACCCAGCCTCGCCTGGGACACTGGGCTCTCAAGATTTACGATTTGTGTGGTGATTAGGTACATTCGCGGCCACTACTCGGTTCTTAATGGAGGAGGAGGAGGAGGAAGAGGGGAAGGAGAAGAAGGAGGAGGAGGAAGAGGAGAAGGAGAAGGGGAAGGAGGAGGAGGAGGAGGAGGAGGGATGTAAGAAGAAGATAAGTGTGAGATGTGTGGATGTGTGATCAGCTGGCAAAGAAATACAGCGATCTCTGAAGAGATTAATCTTCTCTCGCTATACCTTTCATTATACTTGTATCTACGCAGATTCAACATTACACTGCCTCCTTCTCACTGCCATACTTACACTTTCCTTACCTAAAACTCCCTCTTTCTCACTGCCATACTTATACTTTCCTTACCTAAGACTCCCTCTTTCTCACTGCCATACTTATACTTTCCTTACCTAAGACTCCCTCTTTTTCACTGCCATACTTATACTTTCCTTACCTAAAACTCCCTCTTTCTCACTGCCATACTTACGCTTTCCTTATCTAATAATGTTTCTCTCTGATTTACCTTAAGTCACAGGGCTCCCTTGTTAATGTCTCTCGTAAGTTTATAATTGGTTTACTTGGCTCTGCTTCATGGGGCTCCCTGTTAACGTGCCTCTTACAGTTAACTTACTGATTTACCTGTCCTTACGTCAATGTAGTCCCTGTTAGTTCACCTTATCATACCTAACAGTGCTCCCTATCCATTCCTTATACCCCTGCACTCATCTGTTAGCCTATCTTTAACGTACATTCCTGCCTGACAACATAAAAGAGTCCCCTACTTCACAGTGCTTGATCTTGGCCAACCTTCATTACCTTACTTTACACTGCATCCTGTTAACCTCACAGTGTTCCCAGATGGTCCGTCTTACTTAGCTTTAACAGCGCTGCCTGTTGGTCTATATGGGTTACCCAGATCTTATATGGGTAATTCGTATACCTAAGGGCAGCTAGATTCACATAAACTGGTCATATGTCAGTGTGTCAGGTGGTCAAGTTGGCCATACATCAGTGGGGGTCAGATGACTAATGCAAGTGTACCAGATGAGCTATCTGGTCATAGTTCAGTGTTGATGATCAGTCTGGCTACAGTGAGTCTGTTGATCATTCTAACCAGATGTCAGTGTGTCGGTAGATTATCTACTTAAGGCAACTGTCAGTGCTTCCCGTAACAGCGACTTCATCCAACAGAACAAAAAATAGATACATATATTTCTATAAAGAACAAGTCAATGTTCATATAGTTCCTCATGTTCTTGTGTTCATCCGACATTAAGAGTCTAGTCTGTTGGCTTTCCCGCTCCCTCGACAACTCTGACCTTGTAAATATCTGACACTCTGAACACCCATATATGAACCTTCTTGACAACACGTTAGACTATTCGATCCCATTTCCCTCCACTGCACTTTCATGCCACATCATCAGTCTCGAGATACCTTCAACCAAGTGTCTCTCTTTGAATACTAAAATCTCCATACGAGAAACCGTAGGTAGGGGAAGATTGTACATGGTCCCATCTTCCACCACCCCGTCTGCTGAACCATTGATGAACTGACATTGGGAGAGGAGGAGGAGGAGGAGAGGAGAAAGAGAGAGTGAGACGAGATGAAGAAAGACAGGGATGGTAGAGTTTAGCCTATAACCCCGAGATTATGTGCTGGTGAGCGAAGATGAGGTTATGTGAGGGAAGGGGAGAGAAGGACATGTAAAGGTGGATGTGAGAGAGGGAAGTGTGGGCACATGTTGGCAGCTACATGTATATATGGTGGGGTTAAGAGAGATGGGGTTGTGTGCATTGGCGAGAGAGAGAGAGAGAGAGAGAGAGAGAGAGAGAGAGAGAGAGAGAGAGAGAGAGAGAGAGAGAGAGAGAGAGAGAGAGAGTAATGATCACTTTTCGTGTCATCCTTCGGGAGAGATGTGGTTATGTGGAGAGATGTTACACAATTACGATCCGAAAAAAAAAAGAGAAAGGGGCTTCGCACTGGCTACAGTAATGCTTCTACAAGGAGAGAGAGAGAGAGAGAGAGAGAGAGAGAGAGAGAGAGAGAGAGAGAGAGAGAGAGAGAGAGAGAGAGAGAGAGAGAGAGAGAGAGGGGGGGGGAGACAGTGAGATGGTTCTATGTGTGGCGGCGTTACTGGTGATGTGTGGCGAAGATGGAGGAAGTTGTTTGGTCGTGATAATGTACTCATGTTGTCGTGGTAGATTGTGACGTGTGGATGCGGAAGCGAGCTGTGGTTCTACAGAGAACAAAAGCCAGTTTTTAACATCTATTCACTGAAATTATGATCTCATGATAAATTTAGGGAAAATAAGCCAAGCTAATTAATCTATTAAAAGATAACCAAACCAAACAAGCTTGATTCAAATGACAGTAAAAGAGACAAAAAAAAAAAAAAATGTTGAAAACGTTATACGAAAGACTTAAAAGAGAATTATCAAAAACTTACGGAAAATAAGAAAGGCATGGAAAAGATTTACAAAAAGAAATATAGAAAAAGACTTGACGAAAAGACATACGAAATAAAAAGGCCAAATCCAAAAAGTCGGACGCCAAACATAGGTCTCCCTGGGGCCAGGAGGGGAGCATATTTCTAATCCTCTCCAAAAAAGGGAAGCTTTTTACAATGGAAAAAATAGGCCAGGAAGAATAAACTAAATATTCTCGACGATTAAAATCTCTCTGGGGGTTTATTTCATTACTTTGGCGCGTCGTGCCAATTTATTCCGAGCCAGAATCCAGTCCCGAGCAATGAATAAATTTGATAGGCCAATGAGTAAATATTTTTTTCAATTATCAAAGCCCGTATGTGCCTTACGGTCAGCGGGAATATTATCTGGACGTGTGCTGTCGTTCACTGTATTTGAATCACGGGAAATATGCATATGCGATATATGACGTTATTCAGTGTCCATCAAAATTAAAAAATATATACACTTCCCTCCATAAACTCTCACGAACAGACACGAACAGATCGTCTTCCCTTCGTGGCTATACCCGTCTTCCCTTCGTGGCTATACCCGTCTTCCCTTCGTGGCTATACCCGTCTTCCCTTCGTGGCTATACCCGTCTTCCCTTCGTGGCTATACCCGTCTTCCCTTCGTGGCTATACCCGTCTTCTCTTCGTGGCTATACCCGTCTTCCTTTCGTGGCTATACCCGTCTTTCCTTAGTGGCTATACCCATCTTTCCTTCGTAGCTATACCCGTCTTCCCTTCGTGGCTATACCCGTCTTCGCTTCGTGGATATACCCGTCTTCTCTTCGTGGCTATACCCGTCTTCCCTTCGTGGCTATACCCGTCTTTCCTTCGTGGCTATACCCGTCTTTCCTTCGTGGCTATACCCGTCTTCCCTTCGTGGCTATACCCGTCTTCCCTTCGTGGCTATACCCGTCTTCCCTTCGTGGCTATACCCGTCTTCCCTTCGTGGCTATACCCGTCTTCCCTTCGTGGCTATACCCATCTTCTCTTCGTGGCTATACCCGTCTTCCTTTCGTGGCTATACCCGTCTTTCCTTAGTGGCTATACCCGTCTTTCCTTCGTGGCTATACCCGTCTTCCCTTCGTGGCTATACCCGTCTTCCCTTCGTGGATATACCCGTCTTCTCTTCGTGGCTATACCCGTCTTCCCTTCGTGGCTATACCCGTCTTTCCTTCGTGGCTATACCCGTCTTCCCTTCGTGGCTATACCCGTCTTCCCTTCGTGGCTATACCCGTCTTCCCTTCGTGGCTATACCCGTCTTCCCTTCGTGGCTATACCCGTCTTCCCTTCGTGGCTATACCCGTCTTTCCTTCGTGGCTATACCCGTCTTCCCTTCGTGGCTATACCCATCTTCTCTTCGTGGCTATACCCGTCTTCCTTTCGTGGCTATACCCGTCTTTCCTTAGTGGCTATACCCGTCTTTCCTTCGTGGCTATACCCGTCTTCCCTTCGTGGCTATACCCGTCTTCCCTTCGTGGATATACCCGTCTTCTCTTCGTGGCTATACCCGTCTTCCCTTCGTGGCTATACCCGTCTTTCCTTCGTGGCTATACCCGTCTTCCTTTCGTGGCTATACCCGTCTTCCCTTCGTGGCTATACCCGTCTTCCCTTCGTGGCTATACCCGTCTTCCCTTCGTGGCTATACCCGTCTTCCCTTCGTGGCTATACCCATCCTCTCTTCGTGGCTATACCCGTCTTCCTTTCGTGGCTATACCCGTCTTTCCTTCGTGGCTATACCCGTCTTTCCTTCGTGGCTATACCCGTCTTCCCTTCGTGGCTATACCCGTCTTTCCTTCGTGGCTATAGTACTAAAGTGAAACATACAGACACAGACACAGTCAGAGGAGTCTTCTCTCCATGTCTTGTCGGCTGTTCAACCAGTCCTCCTGACGAGTGTTGACTATATGGTACTGGAAAAGATGATCAGAAAGGCCACGGATAACTTCCTACAGAGGAGAAATCACTCGAGTGAAAAAAAAAAATACGACTTCAGGGAAAGGAGGTCATTAGTACCTAACCTTTGGGTTTCCTATGAGAGAGAAACTCCATTTCAGACGAGAGAGGTGGATGAATGGATCATCTATATCAGGACTGCTAGAATGCATCTGGCATTATACTGCACGGAAGACGTATAACACTGGTTCACCAGGCATGAATAAGGGAGATATCTTTACGATGGACATAAGATCATCTCAGTGGAAGGGAACGACAGACGCGTATCAGGGGAGCCTCCTTGAATGTGTGGAGGTCACCAGTTCGTGCCGCAGGGTTATGTTCTGGGACCATTAATCTTCTTGGTCTATGGCAAATGGTCACCGGAGTACGTCTGCAGATGACGCAAAGGTCTGGAGGGTAGTGAACAGCGGGAAGGATTACAGCAACTTACATGAGGACCTGGACTGACTCCACAGTTGGTCTGACACGTGGTTGATGAAACTGAGTCCGATTGAATGCAATGAAGATGGGTCAAAGTGAAAGATGCCTTCAGTATTATTATCGTCGAAGCTGAATATAAGCTGAAGGAGTGTGTGTGTGTGTGTGTGTGTGTGTGTGTGTGTGTGTGTGTGTGTGTGTGTGTGTGAAAGGGACAAAAGAATTGACATTTGACCCTAGTCCGTAGCCATAGTGTCATGGAAGAACAGTAAAGAAGACAAACTGTCTCCTGGCAAACAGTATGATAACATTCAATAAGCTCTTCACGTCTTACGTTAGAATCCAGGTCTAGAATCTGCTTCTCACGTTTGATCACCGTGCTCAAAGAAGAACGAGAGAGATAATAGGGAAGGTTCAGAGGAGGGTGAAAATAGATGGTACTAGCGCTAAAACGACCGAGTCACAGGCAAAGACTAGAGGCCTTAAATTTGACATCATGGAAGCGAGAGGAGTGAGGGATGACTTGATCACAACCTTTAAGTTTTCAAAACTAATGACGTAGACAATAAACAGCCCTTGAAAAGATGTGAGGACCCAAGATGTACGAGATACCATGAAAGTCAGCAAGAAACTTGACAAAATAGATGTCAAGAGTTATTTACATAGTTTATAGATGTTGGTCCGATGGAATAAACAGAACGAGGACATGGCTGATGCGCACACCATACAGAAGCTTAAAAAAGTTCTATGATAGTACAGAATGTGCTGGAGATGGGGGTCCCACGAGTGTAAAACACCCTCTAAGTGTAGTTCAAATAGGTAGCTAAGTAATTACACACACACACACACACACACACACACACACACACACACACGCACACACACATACACACCAATGCATACACTTAAGCCTTTAGTATTCGTAATTTTGTACACAACTGTTAGCTTTTGTCGTCCATTTCTAGGTAATGCGTATGCAGTAACTAGGTTGCCTGCCCAGATACCTGGCCTTTGTCGTGCACATAACGGGTCATTCCTATACACTGAGTGAGAAATAGCGACGATAACATTAAACAAGAAGATTACTAGCAATTTCATAGAGCCAGACCTAAACAATGATCCACAATCAATACTTGATACCAAGAGAAGATGAGGGTATTGAAGTCATAAAATGATTAGGAAAGTGACAATGACGATTAGAAACACTGCGAAAATGTCGGATATTATACATTTTTTTTTTTTTTTTTGGCTTTCCAGATGATCAGCTGGTAGTGACGTTCTCACGGGAGAATCTCAGGGCGTCAGAGAGGTAAGGAAATATATATATATATATATATATATATATATATATATATATATATATATATATATATATATATATATATATATATATATATATATATATATATATATATATATATATACATATATATACATATATATATGTTCTGGAGGGAGGTAAATAGGTTGTGCGTAAGACAAGGGAGCAAATGGGAACTTCAGTGAAGGGCGTAAATGGGGAGGTGATAACAAGTAGTGGTGATGTGAGAAGGAGATGGAATGAGTATTTTGAAGTTTTGTTGAATGTGTCTGATGACAGAGTGGCAGATATAGGGTGTTTGGGTCGAGGTGGTGTGCAAAGTGAGAGGGTTAGGGAAAATGATTTGGTAAACAGAGAAGAGGTAGTAAAAGCTTTGCGGAAGATGAAAGCCGGCAAGGCAGCAGGTTTGGATGGTATTGCAGTGGAATTTATTAAAAAAGGGGGTGACTGTGTTGTTGACTGGTTGGTAAGGTTATTTAATGTATGTATGACTCATGGTGAGGTGCCTGAGGATTGGCGTAATGCGTGCATAGTGCCATTGTACAAAGGCAAAGGGGATAAGAGTGAGTGCTCAAATTACAGAGGTATAAGTTTGTTGAGTATTCCTGGTAAATTATATGGGAGGGTATTGATTGAGAGGGTGAAGGCATGTACAGAGCATCAGATTGGGGAAGAGCAGTGCGGTTTCAGAAGTGGTAGAGGATGTGTGGATCAGGTGTTTGCTTTGAAGAATGTATGTGAGAAATACTTAGAAAAGCAAATGGATTTGTATGTAGCATTTATGGATCTGGAGAAGGCATATGATAGAGTTGATAGAGATGCTCTGTGGAAGGTATTAAGAATATATGGTGTGGGAGGCAAGTTGTTGGAAGCAGTGAAAGGTTTTTATCGAGGATGTAAGGCATGTGTACGTGTAGGAAGAGAGGAAAGTGATTGGTTCTCAGTGAATGTAGGTTTGCGGCAGGGGTGTGTGATGTCTCCATGGTTGTTTAATTTGTTTATGGATGGGGTTGTTAGGGAGGTATATGCAAGAGTCTTGGAAAGAGGGGCAAGTATGAAGTCTGTTGGGGATGAGAGAGCTTGGGAAGTGAGTCAGTTGTTGTTCGCTGATGATACAGCGCTGGTGGCGGATTCATGTGAGAAACTGCAGAAGCTGGTGACGGAGTTTGGTAAAGTGTGTGGAAGAAGAAAGTTAAGAGTAAATGTGAATAAGAGCAAGGTTATTAGGTACAGTAGGGTTGAGGGTCAAGTCAATTGGGAGGTGAGTTTGAATGGAGAAAAACTGGAGGAAGTGAAGTGTTTTAGATATCTGGGAGTGGATCTGTCAGCGGATGAAACCATGGAAGCGGAAGTGGATCATAGGGTGGGGGAGGGGGCGAAAATTTTGGGAGCCTTGAAAAATGTGTGGAAGT
>NC_092267.1:1797285-1834785 GCF_036320965.1 Panulirus ornatus
CTGAGTACCGAATGGAAAAAGGTGAGAACTAAGGATGAAAAGGGAGTGGGGGAGAAATGGGATGTATTTAGGGAAGTAGTGAAGGCTTGCGTAAAAGATGCTTGTGGCATGAGAAGCGTGGGAGGTGGGCAGATAAAAAAGTGTGGGATAAGAAAGATAAGAAAGGTGGTGGGATGAAGAAGTAAGATTATTAGTGAAAGAGAAGAGAGAGGCATTTGGAAGATTTTTGCTAGGAAATAATGCAAATGACTGGAAGATGTATAAAAGAAAGAGGCAGGAGGTCAAGAGAAAGGTGCAAGAGGTGAAAAAGATGACAAATGAGAGTTTGGATGAGAGAAAATCATTAAATTTTAGGGAGAATAAAAAGATGTTTTGGAAGGAGGTGAATAAAGTGCGTAAGACAAGGGAACAAATGGGAACTTCAGTGATGGGGGCTAATGGGGAGGTGATAACAACTAGTGGTGATGTGAGAAGGAGATGGAGTGAGTATTCTGAAGGTTTGTTGAATGTGTTTGATGATAGAGGTGGTGTGCAAGTGAGAGGGTTAGGGGGAATGATTTGGTGAACAGAGAAGATGTAGTAAAAGCTTTACGGAAGATGAAAGCCGGCAAGGCAGCGGGTATGGATGGTATTGCAGTAGAATTTATTTAGAATGGGGGTGGCTTTATTGTTGACTGGTTGGTAAGGTTATTTGATGTATGTATGTCTCATCATGAGGTGCCTGAGGATTGGCGGAATGCTTGCATAGTGCAATTGTGCAAAGGCAAAGGGGATAAAGGTGAGTGCTCAAATTACAGAGGTATAAGTTTGTTGTGTATTCCTGGTAAATTATATGGAAGGGTATTGATTGAGAGGGTGAAGGCACGTACAGAGCATCAGACAGGGGAAGAGCAGTGTGGTTTCAGAAGTGGTAGAGGATGTGTGGATCATGTGTTTGCTTTAAAGAATGTATGTGAGAAATACTTGGAAAAGCAAATAGATTTGTATGTAGCATTTATGGATCTGGAGAAGGCATATGAGAGAGTTGATAGAGATGCTCTGTGGAAGGTATTATGAATATATGGTGTGGGAGACAAGTTGTTATAAGCAATGAAAAGATTTTATCGAGGATGTAAGGCATGTGTACGTGAAGGAAGGGGGGAAAGTGATTGGTTCTTAGTGAATGTAGTTTTGCGGTAGGGGTTTGTGATGTCTCCATGGTTGTTTAATTTGTTTATGGAAGGGGTTGTTAGGGAGGTGAATGCAAGAGTTTTGGAGAGGGGCAAGTATGCAGTCTCTTGTGGATGAGAGAGCTTGGGAAGTGAGTCAGCTGTTGTTCGCTGATAATACAAGGCTGGTGGCTGATTCATGTGAGAAACTGCAGAAGCTGGTGACTGAGTTTGGTAAAGCGGGTGAAAGAGGAAAGCTGAGAGTAAATGTGAATAAGAGCAAGGTTAGTAGTTACAGTAGGGTTGAGGGACAAGTCAACTGGGAGAAAAGTTTGAATGGAGAAAAACTGGGGGAAGTGAAGTGTTTTAGATATCTCGGAGTGGATTTCGCAGCGGATGGAACCATGGAAGCGGAAGTGAATCATAGGGTGGGGGAGGGGGCGAAGATTCTCGGAGCGTTGAAGAATGTGTGGAAGTCGAGAACATTATCTTGGGAAGCAAAAATGTGTATGTTTGAGGGAATAGTAGTTCCAACAATGTTATAAGGTTGCGAGGCGTGGGCTATGGATAGATTTGTGCGGAGGAGGGTGGATGTACTAGGAATGAGATGTTTGAGGACAATATGTGGTGCAAGATGGTTTGATCGAGTAAGAAGTAATAGGGTAAGAGAGATGTGTGGTAATAAAAAGAGTGTGGTTGAGAGAGCAGAATAGGGTATTTTTGAAATGGTTTGATCACATGGGGAGAATGAGTGCGGAAAGATTGACCAAGAGGATATATGTGTCAGAGGTGGAGGGAACGAGGAGATGTGGGAGACCAAATTGAAGGTGGAAAGATGGAGTGAAAAAGATTTTGAGTGATCGGGGCCTGAACATGCAGGAGGGTGAAAGGCGTGCAAGGAATAGAGTGAATTGGAACGATGTGGTATACCGGGGTCGACGTTCTGTCAATGAATTGAACCAGGGCATGTGAAGCGTCTGGGGTAAACCATGGAAAGTTGTGTGGGGCCTGGATCTGGAAAAGGAGCTGTGGTTTCGGTGCATTATTACATGACAGCTAGAGACTGAGTGTGAACGAATGGGGCCTTTGGTGTCCTTTCCTAGCGCTACCTCGCACACATGAGGTGGGAGGGGGTTGTTATTCCATGTTTGGCGAGGTGGCGATGGGAACAAATAAAGGCAGACAGTATGAATTATGTACATGTGTATATGTGTATATATCTGTGCGTGTATATATATGTGTACATTGAGATGTATAGGTATGTATATTTGCGTGTGTGGACGTGTATGTATATACATGTGTATTTGGGCGGGTTAGGCCATTCTTTCGTCTGTTTCCTTGCGCTACCTCGCTAACGCGGGAGACAGCGACAAAGCAAAATAAATAATAAATAATATATATATATATATATATACATATATATATATATATATATATATATATATATATATATATATATATATATATATATATATATATATATATATATATATATATACATATATATATATATATATATATATATATATATATATATATATATATATATATATATATATATATATATATATATATATATATATATATATATATATATATATATATATATATATGATGGATCCTTCTACATCTGAACACCTTCACAAATACATATTTGTTCTTTTTTCTTATATGGTTGCTATTTCCCGCAAGAGAGAGGTAGCGTCCAGAACAGCCTTTTACCTAAACTCAGCGTGTTTCACGCTTTGATATTTACGTAAATGTAAAGAAGCATCTTCTTCACTCCTCATGAGCAAGGCCATTTACAAGTAGAGATGGTAGATGGCTACTCCAATTCTGACTATATCAATTAGAATTCCATTTACAGTTCTACACTCTATACAGAGGGATTATGGCAGGCTCCCTGTATGATCTGCAGTCGGGAGGTTATCTCGTGAGTTATAACAGCAGCTGCGTGTATAATCTACAGTTAGAGGTCAAGTAGAGAAAGAGAGAGACGGAAGTGTACAATTAGCTCCCCTATGATATAAAGTTGTGAGGCTATATGCTTAAGTACAAAGGTGGCTCCCTGTATAATCTACAGTTGACAGGCCATATGCAGAGGCATGACGGTAGCTTCCTGTATAATCATCAGTTGGCAGACCATAATGGCAGCTGCCCGTGTTAAGCCATAACCTTTTACGGTCCCAAGTTCAACCCTCGCCAACAGATGACTGTAGCACAGGTTGTTAAGTGAGAGTAATGGAGCCTGAAGGAGCCCTGTTGCCACACCTAGAATTCATTCAAAGTTCTCCCATAGCCTAAAGTCTGAGCTCCGTTAGGTGATTACGAAAACTGGCAGCGACTTATGAACATTTAGATTCAAAGTTCCAACAGTCATAAGCATTGAACTTGAGACTCGGCCGGTCCATAAGAGCACTGTACATCTCCGTCCTTCAGTGATGTGAAAAATGAGAGGAAAATAAAGAAATAAATGAGGGCGACAGTGAGTTATAACAGGCATGGAAGGGGTGTAACAGGCAAGGAAGAGATGAGGAATAGATGGACGGAGTATCATGAAGGACTATTGAATGTTGTTGATAATAGAGTGGAAGATATTGCGTTTGGGACGTTGTAGCGTACGCAGTGAATGGTTTGTAGAGGGGTGAGAGAGAGAGAGAGAGAGAGAGAGAGAGAGAGAGAGAGAGAGAGAGAGAGAGAGAGAGAGAGAGAGAGAGAGAGAGAGAGAGAGAGAGAGAGAGAGAGAGAGAGAGAGAGAGAGAGAGAGAGAGAGAGGAGGTAGGGAAAGTATTTGTGTACGATTAATCATGCCAAAGCATCTAGTGTAGAGCGGTTCCAGTTGAGTTTCTCGATAAACGGGGTTGACGGTGCACAAGATTGGCTTGTCAGCGTTTATTTAGACTAAGGTGAGGTGCATAAAGACTGACAGAATACCGTATATGTATAAGGCCCATATGTAAAGGGAAGGGAGATGGAAGTAAACACCCATTTATTCTCCTCACATCACCCAACTTCAACCATACCTTCTTGTTTTCTGTGTAATCTTCCTGAAGGCCTTCCCACTGTTCTGTTGGTATTATCATGGTCATTGCTCTTATGAGCTGTTCGCATGTCCTAAGGCTCCAGCCATGAGTTGGAGCCCAGGCACGCGTCTAGCTACTGCTTCCCACAGCATCTGTGTGGAGACTGACCACTTAAGGAATGACCACTGGGAGCTGAAGCGAGTCATAGGGTGAGGGAGGAGGCATAACCCTTGGGTACATTGAGAAACACGTGGAAAGAGATAGAACTGTCCTTCGGGGAAAAGATGGGTACGTTTGATGGTATAGAAGTCCCGTCGGTGCTGTGAGGAAGAGAGACGTGAACTTCAGTCAAAATCGTGTTGATAATGAAATGTTTGAGGATAATATGTGGTGTGAGGAGGGTTGTTCGCGTGAGTAATGATAGTGATGTTTGAGGATAATATGTGGTGTGAGGAGGGTTGTTCGCGTGAGTAATGATAGTGATGTTCGAGGATAATATGTGGTGTGAGGAGGGTTGTTCGCGTGAATAACGATAGTATAGGAGAAAGGTGTGGTTGCAAGAGGAGTAAGTACGAGAGAGCTAAAGAGGGTGTGCTGAAATGGTTTGTACATGAGGAGAGGATGAGTGAGGAGATGTTGACCGAGAGGATATACATGTCAGGAATGAGTGAAACAAAGAAAAGGGGGGATACCAAGGAAGAAGCAGAAGAATGAAGAGAAAAATTGTTGTGGAAGTTCGGAATCTGAAATAGCAAAAGAGAGCGATGTGTGCAGAGGATAAAAAGAACTGAAGGGATGCGGTTTATTTGGGAACGACGTTCTATCAATTGGCTAATGTAAAACATGATTAATGAAGCATAATGGGCAAATGAATCAGTCGGGGAAACCACAGAACGGCCTATACACCCTGGTTATGGACAAGGGCTGTGGCTTTGGTGCTAACAAATAACAGGTAGAGTCGGTACGAGCGAATGAATCCATTTCTCAGTCTGTTCTTAGCGCTACCTCCTTAACGTGGGAATGGATAACATATATGAAATCTCTCTCTCTCTCTCTCTCTCTCTCTCTCTCTCTCTCTCTCTCTCTCTCTCTCTCTCTCTCTCTCTCTCTCTTTCTTTATATATATATATATATATATATATATATATATATATATATATATATATATATATATATATATATATATATTCTTTCTTTCTTTTAAACTATTCGCCATTTCCCGCGTTAGCGAGGTAGCGCTAAGAACAGAGGACTGGGCCTTTTTTGGAATATCCTCAATTGGCCCCCTCTGTTCCTTCTTTTGGAAAAAAAAAAAAAAAAAAAAAAAAAAAACACGAGAGGGGAGGATTTCCAGCCCCCCGCTCCCTCCCCTTTTAGTCGCCTTCTACGACACGCAGGGAATACGTGGGAAGTATTCTTAATCCCCTATCCCCAGGGATAATATATATATATATATATATATATATATATATATATATATATATATATATATATATATATATATATATATATATATATATATATATATATATATATATATATATATATATTATCCATGGGGATAGGGGAGAAAGAATACTTACCAAGTATTCCCTGCGCGTCGTAGAAGGCGACAAAAAGGGAAGGGAGCGGGTGGCTGGAAATCCTCCCCTCTCGGTTTTTTTAAATTTTCCAAAAGAAGGAACAGAGAAGGGGGCCAGGTGAGAATATTCCTTCAAAGGTCCAGTCCTCTGTTCTTAACGCTACATCGCTAACGCGAGAAATGGCGAATAATATGATTATATTTATATTTATTTATTTATTTTCCTTTGTCGCTGTCTCCCGCGTTAGCGAGATAGCGCAAGGAAACAGACGAAAGAATGGCCCAGCCCACCCACATACACATGTATATACATACACGTCTACACACGCAAATATACATACCTATACATCTCAATGCATACATATATATACACAGAGACATATACATATATAAACGTGTACATTATTCATACTTTTTTTTTTTTTTTTTTTGCTTTGTCGCTGTCTCCCGCGTTTGCGAGGTAGCGCAAGGAAACAGACGAAAGAAATGGCCCAACCCACCCCCATACACATGTATATACATACGTCCACACACGCAAATATACATACCTACACACCTTTCCATGGTTTACCCCAGACGCTTCACATGCCTTGATTCAATCCACTGACAGCACGTCAACCCCGGTATACCACATCGCTCCAATTCACTCTATTCCTTGCCCTCCTTTCACCCTCCTGCATGTTCAGGCCCCGATCACACAAAATCTTTTTCACTCCATCTTTCCACCTCCAATTTGGTCTCCCTCTTCTCCTCGTTCCCTCCACCTCCGACACGTATATCCTCTTGGTCAATCTTTCCTCACTCATTCTCTCCATGTGACCAAACCATTTCAAAACACCCTCTTCTGCTCTCTCAACCACGCTCTTTTTATTTCCACACATCTCTCTTACCCTTACGTTACTTACTCGATCAAACCACCTCACACATCACATTGTCCTCAAACATCTCATTTCCAGCACATCCATCCTCCTGCGCACAACTCTATCCATAGTCCACGCCTCGCAACCATACAACATTGTTGGAACCACTATTCCTTCAAACATACCCATCTTTGCTTTCCGAGATCATGTTCTCGACTTCCACACATTCTTCAAGGCTCCCAGAATTTTCGCCCCCTCCCCCACCCTATGATCCATTTCCGCTTCCATGGTTCCATCCGCTGCCAGATCCACTCCCAGATATCTAAAACACTTCACTTCCTCCAGTTTTTCTCCATTCAAACTCACCTCCCAATTGACTTGACCCTCAACCCTACTGTACCTAATAACCTTGCTCTTATTCACATTTACTCTTAACTTTCTTCTTTCGCACGCTTTACCAAACTCAGTCACCAGCTTCTGCAGTTTCTCACATGAATCAGCCACCAAAGCTGTATCATCAGCGAACAACAACTGACTCACTTCCCAAGCTCTCTCATCCCCAACAGACTTCATACTTGCTCCTCTTTCCAAAACTCTTGCATTCACCTCCCTAACAACCCCATCCATAAACAAATTAAACAACCATGGAGACATCACACACCCCTGCCGCAAACCTACATTCACTGAGAACCAATCACTTTCCTCTCTTCCTACACGTACACATGCCTTACATCCTCGATAAAAACTTTTCACTGCTTCTAACAACTTGCCTCCCACACCATATATTCTTAATACCTTCCACAGAGCATCTCTATCAACTCTATCATATGCCTTCTACAGATCCATAAATGCTACATACAAATCCATTTGCTTTTCTAAGTATTTCTCACATACATTCTTCAAAGCAAACACCTGATCCACACATCCTCTACCACTTCTGAAACCACACTGCTCTTCCCCAATCTGATGCTCTGTACATGCCTTCACCCTCTCAATCAATACCCTCCCATATAATTTGCCAGGAATACTCAACAAACTTATACCTCTGTAATTTGAGCACTCACTCTTATCCCCTTTGCCTTTGTACAATGGCACTATGCACGCATTCCGCCAATCCTCAGGCACCTCACCATGAGTCATACATACATTAAATAACCTTACCAACCAGTCAACAATACAGTCACCCCCTTTTTTAATAAATTCCACTGCAATACCATCCAAACCTGCTGCCTTGCCGGCTTTCATCTTCCGCAAAGCTTTTACTACTTCTTCTCTGTTTACCAAATCATTTTCCCTAACCCTCGCACTTTGCACACCACCTCGACCAAAACACCCTATATCTGCCCCTCTATCATCAAACACATTCAACAAACCTTTAAAATACTCACTCCATCTCCTTCTCACATCACCACTACTTGTTATCACCTCCCCATTTGCGCCCTTCACTGAAGTTCCCATTTGCTCCCTTGTCTTACGCACTTTATTTACCTCCTTCCAGAACATCTTTTTAGTCTCCCTAAAACTTAATGATACTCTCTCACCCCAACTCTCATTTGCCCTTTTTTCACCTCTTGCACCTTTCTCTTGACCTCCTGTCTCTTTCTTTTATACATCTCCCACTCAATTGCATTTTTCCCTGCAAAAATCGTCCAAATGCCTCTCTCTTTTCTTTCACTAATACTCTTACTTCTTCATCCCACCACTCCCTACCCTTTCTAATCAACCCACCTCCCACTCTTCTCATGCCACATGCTTTTATTTGTTTCCATCGCCACCTCGCCACACATGGAATAACAACCCCCTCCCCATCATGTGTGCGAGGTAGCGCTAGGAAAAGACAACAAAGGCCCAATTCGTTCACACTCAGTCTCTAGCTGTCATGTAATAATGCACCGAAACCACAGTTCCATTTCCACATCCAGGCCCCACACAACTTTCAAGGTTTACCCCAGACGCTTCACATGCCCTGGTTCAATCCATTGATAGCACGTCGACCCCGGTATAAAACATCGTTCCAATTCACTCTATTCCTTGCACGCCTTTCACCCTCCTGCATGTTCAGGCCCCGATCACTCAAAATCTTTTTCACTCCATCTTTCCACCTCCAATTTGGTCTCCCACCTCTCCTCTTTCCCTCCACCTCTGACGCATATATCCTCTTTGTCAATCTTTGCTCACTCATTCTCTCCATGTGACTAAACCATTTCAAAACACCCTCTTCTGCTCTCTCAACCACACTATTTTTATTACCACACATCTCTCTTACCCTATTCTTACCTACTCGATCAAACCACCTCACACCACATATTGTCCTCAAACATCTCATTTCCAGCACATCCACCCTCCTGCGTACACCTCTATCCATAGCCCATGCCTCGCAACCATACAACATTGTTGGAACCACTATTCCTTCAAACATACCCATATTTCCTTTCCGAGATAATGTTCTCGACTTCCACACATTCTTCAAGGCTCCCAAAATTTTTGCCCCCTCCCCTACCCTTACTTAGAAAGTAAAGGTAACCAAAACTATCTCAAAATTCTCCCACTACCTTTACTCTATGTAGTGTGATAAGCTATAAGTAAAAAAAAAACAGTTTTCTGTTGAGATCATCATTAATTTTTTTTTCTTTTTTTTTCTGTCGCTGTCTCTCGCGTTAGCGAGCTAGCGCAAGGAAACAGACGAAAGAATGGCCCAACCCACCCACATACACATGTATATACATACACGTCCACATACGCAAATATACATACCTATACATCTCAATGTACACATATATAGGGGATATATAGGGATAGGGGATGTGGTTTTGGGGCATTATACACTACAGCTAGAGAGTGGGATTGAGCAAATAGGCCATTACTTCACCTGTTCCTATTGCTACCATGCTAACTTGTATGATTAAAAAAAAAAGATTGTTCAGAATAGACAAGGATAGTGAAGATATTAGGGAACTGATAGTGTTTTTGACTAAGTATTTCATTAATTCCTTTCATCATTTTATGGTTGGATCAGGTACAAACAACCTCTCATTTCACTTATGCACATTGTTAACCCATGTCCAGGATATGAAAGTGAAACATGAACTTTTGATATGATATTAGCCTTTTTTTTATGTACTGAACTGATTCATCAACTGACACCTTCTTACATGCAAAACATTTCCAGTGCACCGAGTCATTTCCCCGACAATTTTGATTACATCATTTGTTGAATAATTTCTCCTAATAGAGATTTCCTCTCACATGTGGTCTCATTCTTCTCATTACTAAATTTATACAACTACATATCTTCACCAGAATATGATCTATTGTATGTATTACATTACTATTGCATTTTTACCCTTCTAGATACTAATCCTGTATAGTGTATGGTGGACTAAGCACATAGTGTGCCATAATCTTCATTTTCCTACATACATTTGAAGGAGCAAAAATGGTTTCTAAGCTCTTTTGAGGAGTTTATACATCCCACATCACCTGCATTTCAGATAAGCTCATAGAAGACTTGCAGGCCCTAGCTAGACACCCCTGGACAACTCTTGGCAGCAACATGGGGTCTATGCAATGCTATCCCTTGTAATTAGACCAGATTTTTAGGTCTCAATTAGTGATTAGGGAGCGGGGGGCTGGAAATCCTCCCCTCTCTTTTTTTTTTTTAATTTTCCAAAAGAAGGAACAGGGAAGGGGGCCGTTGAGGATATTCCCTCAAAGGTCCAGTCCTCTGTTCTTAACGCTACCTCGCTAACGCGGGAAATGCCGAATAGTATGAAAGAAAGATGAAAAGAATATATATATATATATATATATATATATATATATATATATATATATATATATATATATATATATATATATATATATATATATACATATATATATATATATATATATATATATATATATATATATATATATATATATATATATATATATATATATATATATATATATATATATATATATATATATATATATATATATATATACATATATATATATATATATATATATATATATATATATATATATATATATATATATATATATATATATATATATATATATATATATATATATATATATATATGTATATATATATATATATATATATATATATATATATATATATATATATATATATATATATATATATATATATATACATATATACTCATGTGCATAATTCATACTGTTTCCCTTTATTTATTCCCATCGCCACCTCGCCACACATGGAATAACAAACCCCTCCCCCCGCATGTGTGCGAGGTAACGCTAGGAAAAGACAACAAAGGCCCCATTCGTTCACACTCAGTCTCTAGCTGTCATGTAAAAATGCAACGAAACCACAGCTCCCTTTCCACATCCAGGCCCCACAGAACTTTCCATGATTTACCCCAGACGTTTCACATGCCCTGGTTCAATCCATTGACAGCACGTCGACCCCGGTATACCACATCGTTCCAATTCACTCTATCCCTTGCACGCCTTTCACCCTCCTGCATGTTCAGGCCCCGATCACTTAAAATCTTTTTCACTCCATCTTTCCACCTCCAATTTGGTCTCCCACTTCTCCTCGTTCCCTCCACCTCTGACACATATATCCTCTTGGTCAATCTTTCCTCACTCATTCTCTCCATGTGACCAAACCATTTCAAAACACCCTACTCTGCTCTCTCAACCACACTCTTTTTATTTCCACACATCTCTCTTACCCTGACATCACTTACTCGATCAAACCACCTCACACACATATTGCCCTCAAACATCTCATTTCCAGCACATCCACCCTCCTGCGCACAACTCTATCCATAGCCCACGCCTCGCAGCCATACAACATTGTTGTAACCACTATTCCTTCAAACATACCCATTTTTGCTTTCCGAGATAGTGTTCTCGACTTCCAAACATTCTTCAAGGCTCCCAGAATTTTCGCCCCCTCCCCCACCCTATGATTCACTTCCGCTTCCATGGTTCCATCTGCTGCCAGATCCACTCCCAGATATCTAAAACACTTCACTTCCTCCAATATTTCTCCATTCAAACTTACCTCCCAATTGACTTGACCATCAACCCTACTGTACCTAATAGCCTTGCTCTTATTCACATTTACTTTTAACTTTCTTCTTTCACACACTTTACCAAACTCAGTCACCAGCGGTGTATCATCAGCGAACAACAACTGACTCACTTCCCAAGCTCTCTCATCCACAACAGACTGCATACTTGCCCCTCTTTCCAAATCTCTTGCATTTACCTCCCTAACAACCCCATCCATAAACAAATTAAACAACCATGGAGACATCACGCACCCCTGCCACAAACCTACATTAACTGAGAACCAATCATTTTCCTCTCTTTCTACACGTTCACATGCCTTACATCCTCGATAAAAACTTTTCACTGCTTATAACAACTTGCCTCCCACACCTTATTTTCGTAATACCTTCCACAGAGCATCTCTATCAACTTTATCATATGCCTTCTCCAGATCCATAAATGCTGCATACAAATCCATTTGCTTCTCTATGTATTTCTCACATACATTCTTCAAAGCAAACACCTGATCCACACATCCTCTACCACTTCTGAAACCACACTGCTCTTCCCGAATATGATGCTCTGTACATGCCTTCACCCTCTTAATCAATACCCTCCAATATAATCTGCCAGGAATACTCAACAAACTTATACCTCTGTAATTTGAGCACTCACTCTTAACCCCTTTGCCTTTGCACAATGGCTCTATGCAAGCCTTCCGCCAATCTTCAGGCACCTCACCATGAATCATTTTTTTTTTTTTTTTTTTTTTTATACTTTGTCGCTGTCTCCCGCGTTTGCGAGGTAGCGCAAGGAAACAGACGAAAGAAATGGCCCAACCCCCCCCCCCCATACACATGTACATACACACGTCCACACACGCAAATATACATACCTACACAGCTTTCCATGTTTACCCCGGACGCTTCACATGCCTTGATTCAATCCACTGACAGCACGTCAACCCCTGTATACCACATCGCTCCAATTCACTCTATTTCTTGCCCTCCTTTCACCCTCCTGCATGTTCAGGCCCCGATCACACAAAATCCTTTTCACTCCATCTTTCCACCTCCAATTTGGTCTCCCTCTTCTCCTCGTTCCCTCCACCTCCGACACATATATCCTCTTGGTCAATCTTTCCTCACTCATTCTCTCCATGTGCCCAAACCACTTCAAAACACCCTCTTCTGCTCTCTCAAGCACGCTCTTTTTATTTCCACACATCTCTCTTACCCTTACGTTACTTACTCGATCAAACCACCTCACACCACACATTGTCCTCAAACATCTCATTTCCAGCACATCCATCCTCCTGCGCACAACTCTATCCATAGCCCACGCCTCGCAACCATACAACATTGTTGGAACCACTATTCCTTCAAACATACCCATTTTTGCTTTCCGGGATAATGTTCTCGACTTCCACACATTTTTCAAGGCTCCCAAAATTTTCGCCCCCTCCCCCACCCTATGATCCACTTCCGCTTCCATGGTTCCATCCGCTGCCAGATCCACTCCCAGATATCTAAAACACTTCACTTCCTCCAGTTTTTCTCCATTCAAACTCACCTCCCAATTGACTTGACCCTCAACCCTACTGTACCTAATAACCTTGCTCTTATTCACATTTACTCTTAACTTTCTTCTTCCACACACTTTACCAAACTCCGTCACCAGCTTCTGCAGTTTCTCACATCAGTTTCTCGCTGTATCATCAGCGAACAACAACTGACTCACTTCCCAAGCTCTCTCATCCCCAACAGACTTCATACTTGCCCCTCTTTCCAAAACTCTTGCATTTACCTCCCTAACAACCCCATCCATAAACAAATTAAACAACCATGGAGACATCACACACCCCTGCCGCAAACCTACATTCACTGAGAACCAATCACTTTCCTCTCTTCCTACACGTACACATGCCTTACATCCTCGATAAAAACTTTTCACTGCTTCTAACAACTTGCCTCCCACACCATATATTCTTAATACCTTCCACAGAGCATCTCTATCAACTCTATCATATGCCATGAATCATACATACATTAAATAACCTTACCAACCAGTCAACAATACAGTCACCCCCTTTTTTAATAAATTCCAATGCAGTACCATCCAAACCTGCTGCCTTGCCGGCTTTCATCCTCCGCAAAGCTTTTACTTCCTCTTCTCTGTTTACCAAATCGTTTTCCCTAACCCTCTCACTTTGCACACCACCTCGACCAAAACATATATATATATATATATATATATATATATATATATATATATATATATATATATATATATATATATATATATATATATATATATATATACTCAAAATGCTCGAAACTTTGCCTGAAAATTTCCTCAAAGTTTTATGTTCTTCATAATGTTCAGAGTGTGTCGTAAATTCTTCTCCACGGAGCCGTCAGTTACCACAGTATACGTTCCCCGTCTCTTTCCAAGCTTCACTTTAAGCAACTCTCGCTCATTTCTCAAAATGTCCTGAGCTGCTTTAGGCAAGGAGAAGCTACCTGCACTTGTGAGTGATCCCCCGAGGAAGTGGTTTGCCAAGAGTCTTGATTGTGGTGGAGGCAGAGAGTGGCCTGACGAAGCTGTATCAACGAGACATGTTGATCAATGCATTTGTGGTTACGCTTAAGTTGACTTTGTTGAGACTAGCTTGTTCTTCCTACCTTGTGAAGATTGGTTCCTTTTCCTCTTATTTTCATGTTCGCCGAGACGACAGAGGGAACTAAATGCCTTAAGAAAGGCAACATCTTATTACACCATACACACACACACACACACACACACACACACACACACACACACACACACATACATATATATATATATATATATATATATATATATATATATATATATATATATATATATATATATATATATATATATATATATATATATATATATATGGAACCAGTTTGGTCTCCCACTTCTCCTCGTTCCCTCCACCTCTGACACGTATATCCTCTTTGTCAATCTCTCCTCACTCATTCTCTCCATGTGACCAAACCATCTCAAAACACCCTCTTCTGCTCTCTCAACCACACTCTTTTTATCACCACACATCTCTCTTGCCCTTTCATTACTTACTCGATCAAACCACCTCACACCACATATTGTCCTCAAACATTTCATTTCCAACACATCCACCCTCCTCCGCACAACCCTATCTATAGCCCATGCCCCACAACCATATAACATTGTTGGAACCACTATTCCTTCAATCATACCCAATTTTCTTCTCCGAGATAACGTTCTCGCCTTCCACACATTCCTCAACGCTCCCAGAACCTTCGCCCCCTCCCCCACCCTGGGATTCACTTCCGCTTCCATGATTCCATCCGATGCTAAATTCACTCTAAGATAACTAAAACACTTAGCTTCCTCCAGTTTTCTCCATTCAGACTTACCTCCCAGTCAACTTATCCCTCAACCATACTGTACCAAATATTCTACCTAAGCTAGGTATCGACCAACCTCTTGGGGTAGGTGAACAGCTGGGTTGACTGTGGACCTGGATTCGAAACTATACGTTCCATGAGTACGTCATGGTAAGCAACACCTTTGTTTCTCTTTCCCTATATATATCGTCCCATTTATCTGTCGTCCATTCCTGACCTCTAATCTCCCATATTTATCATTCCTTCTTGATTAATTATTTCCCTCTAACATCGTTTACCCTGTTCTATGGAGGGTCTACATCATACCGCTAATCCTAACGTACTCTATTCCCTCACCAATTTCTAGTCTGCCGCAGCTTTTCATCACATGAGATCCCTCACCCCTGCTCACGTAAGGTCTTCCCTCCCTGACAGGATCTTGTTACGCCAGGCCATCTTAACCACACTCACCTCCGGGCCCATCACTCGTGGTTGTCCCTCCCAACGAGGTGGCTCTTCATCATGGCGGTGGGGAGGGAGTGCTGTAATCAGACTCGCCTCCGCCACCGCCCTCGTTCCCCTCCTACGGGGAAAAAGGCAGGGTTGAAAGGGCAAAAAAGAGAGAGAAGAAAGAATGAAGGTGAGGGGGGAAAAAAGACGGGCTACCACTCTTGTTATTCTGTAGACGTACAAAAACATATTTGGGGAGAAGGAAAAAATGGAGATGACTAGAAAAATGAATGTGAAAAGCAGATGTAATGCGTTTTTCACCACCAGTAAACCCCAATACATACGAACACATTTATATCTATCTTTCTAATAAATTTGTTCGCCCTTTCCAGCGTAAGCGAGGTAGCCGAAGGAACAGTCGAAGAAAGGCCTGTTTAGCTCACATCCACTCCCTAGCTCTCATGTATAATAATGCACAGAAACCAGAGCCCACTATCCACAAATAGGTTTGCCCTGACTACTTCACATGCTCTAATACAGCCCACTGACAATCCCTAAAATTCACTTTATCCCTTTCCAGGTCTCATACCTTCCTGAATGTTCGTGCCCCCAAAACATTCAAAGTCTTGCACTCCACCCTTCCACCTCCTTCTTAGTTTCCACATTCTTGTTTCTTCCACATTCGACATGTCCTTCCTCCTTGTCAACATTTCCTCACTCATCCTCTCCATATGTCCAAACCATTTCAATACACCCTCTTCAGATCTCAGTACATACTCCACCTTACTACCATTCCTCTCTCTCTCACCCTCTCATTTCTTACTCGATCAACCTACCTTGCAACACACGCTATCCTCATACATTTCATTTCCATCACACACTCTCTCTGTTGCTCTTTGTTATCTAAGCCTACGCCTTACATCCAAGAACACCATCGGGACTACGTAACCATCAAACATACCCATCTTTACCCTTGTACATTTCCATCTTTGCGCATCTCTTTCCAGACATTCCTGATGCGTCCAAGACCTTCGCCCCCTTACCCTCCTTGTGAGTGACTTAAGCTCCCATGGCTCCATCCGCTGCTATGTTCACCCCTAAGTATCTGAAAGTTCTCCCCATTTAAATATATAGTCCAAGTGACCTATCTCTCACCTATGCTAAACGGAATAACTGCTTTTATTCACATCTACGCTCAGCTTCTTTTCAATCATTCTCCAGAAGTCACAAACCAACTTGTACAGTTTTCCACTGGAGTCTCCCACAAGCGCCGCGTCATCAGCAAACAGTAAATGACTTACTTCCCACCCCAGACAGACAGCAGTCCTTGAAGTGACCCAAAAAATTCGATTTATTGTATCTTCACATAGTCAAAAAGACTGACTTCTGTGTACGTTATTCAAAATTTGAGCAATAGAGAAATTTGGATTTGTGAAGCAGAGGCGAGTTTGTGTGAGGATGCCCTTGGTGTCAACATATACATAGATCAGGTTACACCAGCAGGGGAGTGTAGTGAAGGTCAGGTTACACCAGCAGGGGAAGGATCATTACGAGTGTAGTGAAGGTCAGGTTACACCAGCAGGGGAAGGATCATTACGAGTGTATGGTGAAGGTCAGGTTACACCAGCAGGGGAAGGATCATTACCAGAGTGTGGTGAAGGTCAGGCTACACCAGCAGGGGAAGGATCATTACCAGAGTGTAGTGAAGGTCAGGCTACACCTGCAGGGGAAGGATCATTACCAGAGTGTAGTGAAGGTCAGGCTACACCAGCAGGAAAAGAATCATTACCATAGTGTAGTGAAGGTCAGGCTACACCAGCAGGGGAAGGATGATTATCAAGTGTAGTGAAGGTCAGGCTACACCAGCAAGGGTATGGCGAAGGATCATTACCAAAGTGTAGTGAAGGTCAGGCTACACCAGCAGGGGTATGGCCATTACCAGAGTGTAGTGAAGGTCAGGCTACACCAGCAGGGGTATGGCCATTACCAGAGTGTAGTGAAGGTCAGGCTACACCAGCAGGGGTATGGCCATTACCAGAGTGTAGTGAAGGTCAGGCTACACCAGCAGGGGTATGGCCATTACCAGAGTGTAGTGAAGGTCAGGCTACACCAGCAGGGGTATGGCCATTACCAGAGTGTAGTGAAGGTCAGGTTACACCAGCAGGGGAAGGATCATTATCAGAGTGTAGTGAAGGTCAGGCTACACCAGCAGGGGAAGGATCATTACCAGAGTGTAGTGAAGGTCAGGCTACATCAGCAAGGACATGAGCCACAGGAAACTATATAAAGACCAAGCCACACCACAAGGTAGCGATCATTACAACGATGAGCATCTCTCGCCAGGGTAAGCAGTGCCACTCAGAAATATAAACATGGAGCTCACAATATCTCATTCTGTGCTATCCTAAAGCAGGATACCTGAGGAGGAGAAATGATGATTATAATAACGAAGGAAAACTCGTCCTAACCAAACACGAACAGCGTCAGGACTTGCAGAATATAAACATTAGAATAAAAAACGGAAGAATTTACAGACGTCAGGTCGAGGTCAGAGGGGGACACTGACGACGGAGCCGAAGTGAGGACGCAGATGCTCAGACATATTTTATAATCTTGGTATGGAAGAGACGGTCGTACGAGATGTCATAAAAACTTCGTTGAGCAGAGTCGGTCTTCAAGCGCCTTTGACATAGGAGAGGAGGAAAAATATCGCACAGTAGTGTAACTCTGAGGGGTGGAGAGACAAAGAGGCTCTCAAGACTCTGAGACGGAAAGGCAGGAGACCAGCTTGGTGTAGTGGTTATAGCGTTGCTGACCGTGATGCACTTTCGGGCTACCAGGGGTCGTGACCGCATAAGTATGAATTCTGGTCGTGGCAGTCGGTCCACAGTCAACCCAGATGTTCATCAACTATCAGAAATTGGTCGATAAATTAAATACCTTCCATAAACTAGGTTATATATATATATATATATATATATATATATATATATATATATATATATATATATATATATATATATATATATATATATATATACATATATATATATATATATATATATATATATATATATATATATATATATATATATATATATATATATATATGTATATATATATATATATATATATATATATATATATATATATATATATATATATATATATATATATATATATATATACATATATTATCCCTGGGGATAGGGGAGAAAGAATACTTCCCACGTATTCCCTGCGTGTCGTAGAAGGCGACTAAAAGGGGAGGGAGCGGGGGGCTGGAAATCTTCCCCTCTCGTTTTTTTTTTTTTTAATTTTCCAAAACAAGGAACAGAGAAGGGGGCCAGGTGAGGATATTCCCTCCAAGGCCCAGTCCTCTGTTCTTAACGCTACCTCGCTAACGCGGGAAATGGCGAATAGTTTGAAAGAAAGAAAAAAAAAATATATATATATATATATATATATATATATATATATATATATATATATATATATATATATATATATATAGGTGCAACTGGAGGGATGTCTGATCATTATCTTGTGGAGGCGAAGGTGAAGATTTGTGGGGGTTTCAGAAAAGAAGAGAGAATGTTGGGGTGAACAGAGTGGTGAGAGTAAGTGAGCTTGGGGAGGAGACTTGTGTGAGGAAGTACCAGGAGAGACTGAGTACAGAATGGAAAAAGGTGAGAACAAAGGAGGTAAGGGGAGTGGGGGAGGAATGGGATGTATTTAGGGAAGCAGTGATGGCTTGCGCAAAAGATGCTTGTGACATGAGAAGCTTGGGAGGTGGGTTGATTAGAAAAGGTAGTGAGTGGTGGGATGAAGAGGTAAGATTATTAGTGAAAGAGAAGAGAGAGGCATTTGGACGATTTTTGCAGGGAAAAAACGCAATTGATTGGGAGAGGTATGAAATAAAGATGCAAGAGGTCAAGAGAAAGGTGCAAGAGGTGAAAAAGAGGGCAAGTGAGAGTTGGGGTGAGAGAGCATCATTAAATTTTAGGGAGAATAAAAAGATGTTTTGGAAGGAGGTAAATAAAGTGCGTAAGACAAGGGAGCAAATGGGAACTTCAGTGAAGGGGCTAATGGGGAGGTGATAACAAGTAGTGGTGATGTGAGAAGGAGATGGGGTGAGTATTTTGAAGGTTTGTTGAATGTGTTTGATGATAGAGTGGCAGATATAGGATGTTTTGGTCGAGGTGGTGTGCAAAGTGAGAGGGTTAGGGAAAATGATTTGGTAAATAGAGAAGAGGTAATAAAAGCTTTACGGAAGATGAAAGCCGGCAAAGCAGCAGGTTTGGATGTTATTGCAGTGGAATTTATTAAAAAAAGGGGTGACTGTATTGTTGACTGGTTGGTAAGGTTATTTAATGTATGAATGATTCATGGTGAGGTGCCTGAGGATTGGCGGAATGCTTGCATAGTGCCATTGCACAAAGGCAAAGAGGAGAAGAGTGAGTGCTCAAATTACAGAGGTATAAGTTTGTTGAATATTCCTGGGAAATTATATGGGAGGGTATCGATTGAGAGGGTAAAGGCGTGTACAGAGCATCAGATTGGGGAAGAGCAGTGTGGTTTCAGAAGTGGTAGAGGATGTGTGGATCAGATATTTGCTTTGAAGAATGTATGTGAGAAATACTTAGGAAAACAAATGGATTTGTATGTAGCATTTATGGATCTGGAGAAGGCATATGATAGAGTTGATAGAGATGCTCTGTGGAAGGTATTAAGAATATATGGTGTGGGAGGCAAGTTGTTAGAAGCAGTGAAAAGTTTTTATCGAGGATGTAAGGCATGTGTACGTGTAGGAAGAGGGGAAAGTGATTGGTTCTCAGTGAATGTAGGTTTGCGGCAGGGGTGTGTGATGTCTCCATGGTTGTTTAATTTGTTTATGGATGGGGTTGTTAGGGAGGTGAATGGAAGAGTTTTGGAAAGAGGGGCAAGTATGCAGTCTGTTGTGGATGAGAGAGCTTGGGAAGTGAGTCAGTTGTTGTTCGCTGATGATACAGCGCTGGTGGCTGATTCATGTAAGAAATTGCAAAAGCTGGTGACTGAGTTTGGTAAAGTGTGTGAAAGAAGAAAGTTAAGAGTGAATGTGAATAAGAGCAAGGTTATTAGGTACAGTAGGGTTGAGGGTCAAGTCAATTGGGAGGTAAGTTTGAATGGAGAAAAACTGGAGGAAGTAAAGTGTTTTAGATATCTGGGAGTGGATCTGGCAGCAATTGGAAACATGGAACCGGAAGTGAATCATACGGTGGGGGAGGGAGGGAAAATTCTGGGAGCCTTGAAGAATGTTTAGAAGTCGAGAACATTATCTTGGAAAGCAAAAATGGGTATATTTGAAGGAATAGTGGTTCGAACAATGTTGTATGGTTGCGAGGCGTGGGCTATGGATAGAGTTGTGCGCAGGAGGATGGATGTGCTGGAAATGAGATGTTTGAGGACAATGTGATGTGTGAGGTGTTTTGATCGAGTAAGCAATGTAAGGGTGAGAGAGATGTGTGGAAATAAAAAGAGCGTGGTTGAGAGAGCAGAGTAGGGTGTTTTGAAATGGTTTGGACACATGGAGAGAATGAGTGGGAAAGATTGACCAAGAGGATATATGTGTCAGAGGTGGAGGGAACGAGGAGAAGTGGGAGACCAAATTGGAGGTGGAAAGATGGAGTGAAAAAGATTTTAAGTGATCGGGGCCTGAACATGTAGGAGGGTGAAAGGCGTGCAAGGAATAGAGTTAATTGGAACGATGTGGTACACCTGGGTCGACGTGCTGTCAATGGATTGAACCAGGGCATGTGAAGCGTCTGGGGTAAACCATGGAAAGTGTGTGTGGCCTGGATGTGGAAAGGGAGCTGTGGTTTCGGTGCATTATTACATGACAGCTAGAGACTGAGTGAGAACGAATGGGGCCTTTGGTGTCTTTCCTAGCGCTACCTCGCACACATGAGGGGGGAGGGGGGTTGTTATTCCATGTGTGGCGAGGTGGTGATGGGAACGAATAAAGGCAGACAGTATGAATTATGTACATGTGTATATATGTATATGTCTGTGTGTGTATATATATGTGTACATTGAGATGTATAGGTATGTATATTTGCGTGTGTGGACGTGTTTGTATATACATGTGTATGTGGGCGAGTTGGTCCTTTCTTTCGTCTGTTTCCTTGCGCTACCTCGCTGACGCGGGAGACAGCGACAAAGCAAAATGAAATTAAAAAAGATATATATATATATATATATATATATATATATACTTATATATATATATATATATATATATATATATATATATATATATATATATATATATATATATATATATATATATATATATTTATGTGCTGAAAAAGGACTGATGATTGGGAATACCTGGTTTAAAAAGCGAGATATACATAAGTATACTTATGTAAGTAGGAGAGATGGCCAGAGAGCGTTATTGGATTACGTGTTAATTGACAGGCGTGCGAAAGAGAGACTTTTGGATGTTAATGTGCTGAGAGGTGCAACTGGAGGGATGTCTGATCATTATCTTGTGGAGGCTAAGGTGAAGATTTGTATGGGTTTTCAGAAAAGAAGAGTGAATGTTGGGGTGAAGAGGGCGGTGAGAGTAAGTGAGCTTGAGAAGGAGACCTGTGTGAGGAAGTACCAGGAGAGACTGAGTACAGAATGGAAAAAGGTGAGAACAATGGAAGCAAGGGGAGTGGGGGAGGAATGCGATGTATTTAGGGAATCAGTGATGGATTGCGCAAAAGATGCTTGTGGCATGAGAAGAGTGGGAGGTGGGTTGATTAGAAAGGGTAGTGAGTGGTGGGATGAAGAAGTAAGAGTATTAGTGAAAGAGAAGAGAGAGGCATTTGTACGATTTTTGCAGGGAAAAAATGCAATTGAGTGGGAGATGTATAAAAGAAAGAGACAGGAGGTCAAGAGAAAGGTGCAAGAGGTAAAAAAAAAAAAGAAAGGGCAAATGAGAGTTGGCGTTAGAGAGTATCATTAAATTTTAGGGAGAATAAAAAGATGTTCTGGAAGGAGGTAAATAAAGTGCGTAAGACAAGGGAGCAAATGGGAACTTCAGTGAAGGGCGCAAATGGGGAGGTGATAACAAGTAGTGGTGATGTGAGAAGGAGATGGAGTGAGTATTTTGAAGGTTTGTTGAATGTGTTTGATGATAGAGTGGCAGATATAGGGTGTTTTGGTCGAGGTGGTGTGCAAAGTGAGAGGGTTAGGGAAAATGATTTGGTAAACAGAGAAGAGGTAGTGAAAGCTTCTCGGAAGATGAAAGCCGGAAAGGCAGCAGGTTTGGATGGTACTGCAGTGGAATTTATTAAAAAAGGGGGTGACTGTATTGTTGACTGGTTGGTAAGGTTATTTAATGTATGTATGACTCATGGTGAGGTGCCTGAGGATTGGCGGAATGCGTGCATAGTGCCATTGTACAAAGGCAAAGGGGATAAGAGTGAGTGCTCAAATTACAGAGGTATAAGTCTGTTGAGTATTCCTGGTAAATTATATGGGAGGGTATTGATTGAGAGGGTGAAGGCATGTACAGAGCATCAGATTGGGGAAGAGCAGTGTGGTTTCAGAAGTGGTAGAGGATGTGTGGATGAGGTGTTTGCTTTGAAGAATGTATGTGAGAAATACTTAGAAAAGCAAATGGATTTGTATGTAGCATTTATGGATCTGGAGAAGGCATATGATAGAGTTGATAGAGATGCTCTGTGGAAGGTATTAAGAATATATGGTGTGGGAGGAAAGTTGTTAGAAGCAGTGAAAAGTTTTTATCGAGGATGTAAGGCATGTGTACGTGTAGGAAGAGAGGAAAGTGATTGGTTCTCAGTGAATGTAGGTTTGCGGCAGGGGTGTGTGATGTCTCCATGGTTGTTCAATTTGTTTATGGATGGGGTTGTTAGGGAGGTAAATGCAAGAGTTTTGGAAAGAGGGGCAAGTATGAAGTCTGTTGGGGATGAGAGAGCTTGGGAAGTGAGTCAGTTGTTGTTCGCTGATGATACAGCGCTGGTGGCTGATTCATGTGAGAAACTGCAGAAGCTGGTGACTGAGTTTGGTAAAGTGTGTGGAAGAAGAAAGTTAAGAGTAAATGTGAATAAGAGCAAGGTTATTAGGTACAGTAGGGTTGAGGGTCAAGGCAATTGGGAGGTGAGTTTGAATGGAGAGAAACTGGAGGAAGTAAAGTGTTTTAGATATCTGGGAGTGGATCTGGCAGCGGATGGAACCATGGAAGCGGAAGTGGATCATAGGGTGGGGGAGGGGGCGAAAATTCTGGGGGCCTTGAAGAATGTGTGGAAGTCGAGAACATTATCTCGGAAAGCAAAAATGGGTATGTTTGAAGGAATAGTGGTTCCAACAATGTTGTATGGTTGCGAGGCGTGGGCTATGGATAGAGTTGTGCGCAGGAGGATGGATGTGCTGGAAATGAGATGTTTGAGGACAATGTGTGGTGTGAGGTGGTTTGATCGAGTGAGTAACGTAAGGGTAAGAGAGATGTGTGGAAATAAAAAGAGCGTGGTTGAGAGAGCAGAAGAGGGTGTTTTGAAGTGGTTTGGGCACATGGAGAGAATGAGTGAGGAAAGATTGACCAAGAGGATATATGTGTCGGAGGTGGAGGGAACGAGGAGAAGAGGGAGACCAAATTGGAGGTGGAAAGATGGAGTGAAAAAGATTTTGTGTGATCGGGGCCTGAACATGCAGGAGGGTGAAAGGAGGGCAAGGAATAGAGTGAATTGGAGCGATGTGGTATACCGGGGTTGACGTGCTGTCAGTGGATTGAATCAAGGCATGTGAAGCGTCTGGGGTAAACCATGGAAAGCTGTGTAGGTATGTATATTTGCGTGTGTGGACGTATGTATATACATGTGTATGGGGGGGGGGTTGGGCCATTTCTTTCGTCTGTTTCCTTGCGCTACCTCGCAAACGCGGGAGACAGCGACAAAGTATAAAAAAAAAAAAAAAAAATATATATATATATATATATATATATATATATATATATATATATATATATATATATATATATATATATATATATATTTATATATATACATATATATATATATATTATATCCCTGGGGATAGGGGAGAATGAATACATCCCACGTACTCCCTGCGTGTCGTAGAAGGCGACTAAAATGGAAGGGAGTGGGGGGCTAGAAATCCTCCCCTCTCGTTTTTTTTTTTTAATTTTCGAAAAGAAAGAACAGAGAAGGGGGCCAGGTGAGATGATTCCCTCAAAGGCCCAGTCCTCTGTTCTTAACGCTACCTCGCTATCGCGGGAAATGGAGAATAGTATGAAAGAAAGAAAGAAAGATATATATATCACTTTATCTTACTATTTATCTATTATACTTTGTCGCTGTCTCCCGCGTTAGCGAAGTAGCGCAAAGAAATCGACGAAAGATTGGCCCAACCCACCCACATACACATGTACATACATACACGTCCACACACGCACATATATATACCTATACATCTCAACGTATACATATATATACATACACAGACATATACATATATATACATACACAGACATATACATATATACATATGTACATAATTTATTCTTGCTGCCTTTTTATTCATTCCCGTCGCCACCCCGCCATACATGAAATGACAACCCCCTCCCCCGCACGCGCGCGAGGTATCGCTAGGAAAAGACAACAAAGGCCACATTCGTTCACTCTCAGTCTCTACCTGTCATGTATAATGCACCAAAACCACAGCTCCCTTTCCACATCCACACCCCACAAAGCTTTCCATGGTTTACCCAAATGTTCACATTACCTAGTTCAATCTAACGACAGCACGTCGACCCCGGTATACCACATCGTTCCAATTCACTCTGTTCCTTGCACGCCTTTCACCCTCCTGATGTTCAGGCCCCGATCGCTAAAAATTCCTTTCACTCCATCTTTCCACCTCCAATTTGGTCTCCCACTTCTCCTCGTTCCCTCCACCTCTGACACATATATCCTCTCGGTCAATCTTTCTTTACTCATTCTCTCCCTGTGACCAAACCATTTCAATACACCCTCTTCTGCTATCTCAACAACACTCTTTTTATACTACACATCTCTCTTACTCTTTCAATACTAACTCGATCAAACCATCTCACACCACATATTGTTCTCTAACATCTCATTTCCAACACATCTACCCTCCTCCTTACAACCCTATCTATAGCTCACGCCTCGCAACCATGCAACATTGTTGGAACAAGTATTCCTTCAAACATACCCATTGTTGCTCTATGAGATAATGTTATTGCATTCCACACATTTTTCAACGATCTCAGAACCTTCTTCCCTTCCCACACCCTGTGACTCACTTCCGCTTCCATGTTTCCATCCGATGCTAAATCCATTCCCAGATATCTAAAACACTTCACTTCCTCCAGTTTTTTTGCATTCAAACATACCTCCCAAATGACTTGTCCTTCAACCCTACTGTACCTAATAACTTGCTCTTATTCTCATTCATATATATATATATATATATATATATATATATATATATATATATATATATATATATATATATATATATATATATATATCTTTCTTTCGTACTATTCGCCATTTCCCGCATTAGCGAGGTAGCGTTAAGAACAGAGGACTGGGCCTTTGAGGAAATATCCTCACCTAGCCCCCTTTTCTGTTCCTTCTTTTGGAAAATTAAAAAAAAATAAGAGGAGAGGATTTCCAGCCCCCCGCTCCCTTCCCTTTTAGTCGCCTTCCACGACACGCAGGGAATACGTGGGAAGTATTCTTTCTACCCTATCCCCAGGGATAATATATATATATATATATATATATATATATATATATATATATATATATATATATATATATATATATATATATATATATATATATATATATATAAATATATAAATATATATATATATATATATATATATATATATATATATATATATATATATATATATATATATATATATATATATATGTTGTTTTTTTTCTTTTTTTGCTTTGTCACTGTCTCCCGCGTTTGCGAGGCAGCGCAAGGAAACAGACGAAAGAAATGGCCCAACCTACCCCCATACACATGTATATACATACGTCCACACACGCAAATATACATACCTACACAGCTTTCCATGGTTTACCCCAGACGCTTCACATGCCCTGATTCAATCCACTGACAGCACGTCAACCCCGGTATACCACATCGATCCAATTCACTCTATTCCTTGCCCTCCTTTCACCCTCCTGCATGCTCAGGCCCCGATCACACAAAATCTTTTTCACTCCATCTTTCCACCTCCAATTTGGTCTCCCACTTCTCGTTCCCTCCACCTCCGACTCATATATCCTCTTGGTCAATCTTTCCTCACTCATTCTCTCCATGTGCCCAAACCACTTCAAAACACACACTTCTGCTCTCTCAACCACGCTCTTTTTATTTCCACACATCTCTCTTACCCTTACATTACTTACTCGATCAAACCACCTCACACCCCACATTGACCTCAAACATCTCATTTCCAGCACATCCATCCTCCTGCGCACAACTCTATCCATAGCCCACGCCTCGCAACCATACAACATTGTTGGAACCACTATTCCTTCAAACATACCCATTTTTGCTTTCCGAGATAATGTTCTCGACTTCCACACATTCTTCAAGGCTCCCAGGATTTTCGCCCCCTCCCCCACCCTATGATCCACTTCCGCTTCCATGGTTCCATTCGCTGCCAGATCCACTCCCAGATATCTAAAACACTTTACTTCCTCCAGTTTTTCTCCATTCAAACTTACCTCCCAATTGACTTGACCCTCAACCCTACTGTACCTAATAACCTTGCTCTTATTCACATTTACTCTTAACTTTCTTCTTCCACACACTTTACCAAACTCAGTCACCAGCTTCTGCAGTTTCTCACATGAATCAGCCACCAGCGCTGTATCATCAGCGAACAACAACTGTCTCACTTCCCAAGCTCTCTCATCCACAACAGACTTCATACTTGCCCCTCTTTCCAAAACTCTTGCATTCACCTCCCTAACAACCCCATCCATAAACAAATTAAACAACCATGAAGACATCACATACCCCTGCCGCAAACCTACATTCACTGAGAACCAATCACTTTCCTTTCTTCCTACACGTACACATGCCTTACATCCTCAATGAAAACTTTTCACTGCTTCTAACAACTTGCCTCCCACACCATATATTCTTAATACCTTCCACAGAGCATCTCTATCAACTCTATCATATGCCTTCTCCAGATCTATAAATGCTACATACAAATCTATTTACTTTTCTAAGTATTTCTCACATACATTCTTCAAAGCAAACACCTGATCAACACATCCTCTACCACTTCTGAAACCACACTGCTCATCCCCAATCTGATGCTCTGTACATGCCTTCACCCTCTCAATCAATACCCTCCCATATAATTTACCAGGAATACTCAACAAACTTATACCTCTGTAATTTGAGCACTCACTCTTATCCCCTTTGCCTTTGTACAATGGCACTATGCACGCATTCCGCCAATCCTCATGCACCTCACCATGAGTCATACATACATTAAATAACCTTACCAACCAGTCAATAATACAGTCACCCCCTTTTTTTAATAAATTCCACTGCAATACCATCCAAACCTGCTGCTTTGCCGGCTTTCATCTTCCGCAAAGCTTTTACTACCTCTTCTCTGTTTACCAAATCATTTTCCCTAACCCTCTCACTTTGCACACCACCTCGACCAAAACACCCTATATCTGCCACTCTATCATCAAACACATTCAACAAACCTTCAAAATACTCACTCCATCTCCTTCTCACATCACCACTACTTGTTATCACCTCCCCATTTGCGCCCTTCACTGAAGTTCCCATTTGCTCCCTTGTCTTACGCACTTTATTTACCTCCTTCCAGAACATCTTTTTATTCTCCCTAAAATTTAATGATACTCTCTCACCCCAACTCTCATTTGCCATCTTTTTCACCTCTTGCACCTTTCTCTTGACCTCCTGTCTCTTTCTTTTATACATCTCCCACTCAATTGCATTTTTTCCCTGCAAAAATCGTCCAAATGCCTCTCTCTTCTCTTTCACTAATAATCTTACTTCTTCATCCCACCACTCACTACCCTTTCTAATCAACCCACCTCCCACTCTTCTCATGCCACAAGCATCTTTTGCGCAATCCATCGCTGTTTCCCGAAATACATCCCATTCCTCCCCCACTCCCCTTACTTCCATTGTTCTCACCTTTTTCCATTCTGTACTCAGTCTCTCCTGGTACTTCCTCACACAAGTCTCCTTCCCAAGCTCACTTACTCTCACCACCCTCTTCACCCCAACATTCACTTTTCTTATCTGAAAACCCATATATATATATATATATATATATATATATATATATATATATATATATATATATATATATATATATATATATATATATATATATATATATATATATATATATTTTTTTTTTTTTTTTTCATACTATTCGCCATTTCCCGCTGTAGCGAGGTAGCTTTAGGAACAGAGGACTGAGCCTTTGAGGGAAATCCCCACTTGGCCCCCATCTCTGTTCCTTCCTTTGGAAAATCAAAAATGAGAGGGGAGGATTTCCAGCCCCCCGCTCCCATATATATATATATATATATATATATATACAGAGGTATAAGTTTGTTGAGTATTCCTGGTAAATTATATCGGAGGGTATTGATTGAGAGGGTGAAGGCATGTACAGAGCATCAGATTGGGGAAGAGCAGTGTGGTTTCAGAAGTGGGAGAGGATGTGTGGATCAGGTGTTTGCTTTGAAGAATGTATGTGAGAAATACTTAGAAAAGCAAATGGATTTGTATGTAGCATTTATGGATCTGGAGAAGGCATATGATAGAGTTGATAGAGATGCTCTGTGGAAGGTATTAAGAATATATGGTGTGGGAGGCAAGTTGTTAGAAGCAGTGAAAAGTTTTTATCGAGGATGTAAGGCATGTGTACGTGTAGGAAGAGGGGAAAGTGATTGGTTCTCAGTGAATGTAGGTTTGCGGCAGGGGTGTGTGATGTCTCCATGGTTGTTTAATTTGTTTATGGATGGGGTTGTTAGGGAGGTGAATGGAAGAGTTTTGGAAAGAGGGGCAAGTATGCAGTCTGTTGTGGATGAGAGAGCTTGGGAAGTGAGTCAGTTGTTGTTCGCTGATGATACAGCGCTGGTGGCTGATTCATGTAAGAAATTGCAAAAGCTGGTGACTGAGTTTGGTAAAGTGTGTGAAAGAAGAAAGTTAAGAGTGAATGTGAATAAGAGCAAGGTTATTAGGTACAGTAGGGTTGAGGGTCAAGTCAATTGGGAGGTAAGTTTGAATGGAGAAAAACTGGAGGAAGTAAAGTGTTTTAGATATCTGGGAGTGGATCTGGCAGCAATTGGAAACATGGAACCGGAAGTGAATCATACGGTGGGGGAGGGAGGGAAAATTCTGGGAGCCTTGAAGAATGTTTAGAAGTCGAGAACATTATCTTGGAAAGCAAAAATGGGTATATTTGAAGGAATAGTGGTTCGAACAATGTTGTATGGTTGCGAGGCGTGGGCTATGGATAGAGTTGTGCGCAGGAGGATGGATGTGCTGGAAATGAGATGTTTGAGGACAATGTGATGTGTGAGGTGTTTTGATCGAGTAAGCAATGTAAGGGTGAGAGAGATGTGTGGAAATAAAAAGAGCGTGGTTGAGAGAGCAGAGTAGGGTGTTTTGAAATGGTTTGGACACATGGAGAGAATGAGTGGGAAAGATTGACCAAGAGGATATATGTGTCAGAGGTGGAGGGAACGAGGAGAAGTGGGAGACCAAATTGGAGGTGGAAAGATGGAGTGAAAAAGATTTTAAGTGATCGGGGCCTGAACATGTAGGAGGGTGAAAGGCGTGCAAGGAATAGAGTTAATTGGAACGATGTGGTACACCTGGGTCGACGTGCTGTCAATGGATTGAACCAGGGCATGTGAAGCGTCTGGGGTAAACCATGGAAAGTGTGTGTGGCCTGGATGTGGAAAGGGAGCTGTGGTTTCGGTGCATTATTACATGACAGCTAGAGACTGAGTGAGAACGAATGGGGCCTTTGGTGTCTTTCCTAGCGCTACCTCGCACACATGAGGGGGGAGGGGGGTTGTTATTCCATGTGTGGCGAGGTGGTGATGGGAACGAATAAAGGCAGACAGTATGAATTATGTACATGTGTATATATGTATATGTCTGTGTGTGTATATATATGTGTACATTGAGATGTATAGGTATGTATATTTGCGTGTGTGGACGTGTTTGTATATACATGTGTATGTGGGCGAGTTGGTCCTTTCTTTCGTCTGTTTCCTTGCGCTACCTCGCTGACGCGGGAGACAGCGACAAAGCAAAATGAAATTAAAAAAGATATATATATATATATATATATATATATATATATATACTTATATATATATACATATATATATATATATATATATATATATATATATATATATATATATATATATATATATATATATATATATATATATTTATGTGCTGAAAAAGGACTGATGATTGGGAATATCTGGTTTAAAAAGCGAGATATACATAAGTATACTTATGTAAGTAGGAGAGATGGCCAGAGAGCGTTATTGGATTACGTGTTAATTGACAGGCGTGCGAAAGAGAGACTTTTGGATGTTAATGTGCTGAGAGGTGCAACTGGAGGGATGTCTGATCATTATCTTGTGGAGGCTAAGGTGAAGATTTGTATGGGTTTTCAGAAAAGAAGAGTGAATGTTGGGGTGAAGAGGGCGGTGAGAGTAAGTGAGCTTGAGAAGGAGACCTGTGTGAGGAAGTACCAGGAGAGACTGAGTACAGAATGGAAAAAGGTGAGAACAATGGAAGCAAGGGGAGTGGGGGAGGAATGCGATGTATTTAGGGAATCAGTGATGGATTGCGCAAAAGATGCTTGTGGCATGAGAAGAGTGGGAGGTGGGTTGATTAGAAAGGGTAGTGAGTGGTGGGATGAAGAAGTAAGAGTATTAGTGAAAGAGAAGAGAGAGGCATTTGGACGATTTTTGCAGGGAAAAAATGCAATTGAGTGGGAGATGTATAAAAGAAAGAGACAGGAGGTCAAGAGAAAGGTGCAAGAGGTAAAAAAAAAAAAAAGGGCAAATGAGAGTTGGCGTGAGAGAGTATCATTAAATTTTAGGGAGAATAAAAAGATGTTCTGGAAGGAGGTAAATAAAGTGCGTAAGACAAGGGAGCAAATGGGAACTTCAGTGAAGGGCGCAAATGGGGAGGTGATAACAAGTAGTGGTGATGTGAGAAGGAGATGGAGTGAGTATTTTGAAGGTTTGTTGAATGTGTTTGATGATAGAGTGGCAGATATAGGGTGTTTTGGTCGAGGTGGTGTGCAAAGTGAGAGGGTTAGGGAAAATGATTTGGTAAACAGAGAAGAGGTAGTGAAAGCTTCTCGGAAGATGAAAGCCGGAAAGGCAGCAGGTTTGGATGGTACTGCAGTGGAATTTATCAAAAAAGGGGGTGACTGTATTGTTGACTGGTTGGTAAGGTTATTTAATATATGTATGACTCATGGTGAGGTGCCTGAGGATTGGCGGAATGCGTGCATAGTGCCATTGTACAAAGGCAAAGGGGATAAGAGTGAGTGCTCAAATTACAGAGGTATAAGTCTGTTGAGTATTCCTGGTAAATTATATGGGAGGGTATTGATTGAGAGGGTGAAGGCATGTACAGAGCATCAGATTGGGGAAGAGCAGTGTGGTTTCAGAAGTGGTAGAGGATGTGTGGATGAGGTGTTTGCTTTGAAGAATGTATGTGAGAAATACTTAGAAAAGCAAATGGATTTGTATGTAGCATTTATGGATCTGGAGAAGGCATATGATAGAGTTGATAGAGATGCTCTGTGGAAGGTATTAAGAATATATGGTGTGGGAGGAAAGTTGTTAGAAGCAGTGAAAAGTTTTTATCGAGGATGTAAGGCATGTGTACGTGTAGGAAGAGAGGAAAGTGATTGGTTCTCAGTGAATGTAGGTTTGCGGCAGGGGTGTGTGATGTCTCCATGGTTGTTCAATTTGTTTATGGATGGGGTTGTTAGGGAGGTAAATGCAAGAGTTTTGGAAAGAGGGGCAAGTATGAAGTCTGTTGGGGATGAGAGAGCTTGGGAAGTGAGTCAGTTGTTGTTCGCTGATGATACAGCGCTGGTGGCTGATTCATGTGAGAAACTGCAGCAGCTGGTGACTGAGTTTGGTAAAGTGTGTGGAAGAAGAAAGTTAAGAGTAAATGTGAATAAGAGCAAGGTTATTAGGTACAGTAGGGTTGAGGGTCAAGGCAATTGGGAGGTGAGTTTGAATGGAGAGAAACTGGAGGAAGTAAAGTGTTTTAGATATCTGGGAGTGGATCTGGCAGCGGATGGAACCATGGAAGCGGAAGTGGATCATAGGGTGGGGGAGGGGGCGAAAATTCTGGGGGCCTTGAAGAATGTGTGGAAGTCGAGAACATTATCTCGGAAAGCAAAAATGGGTATGTTTGAAGGAATAGTGGTTCCAACAATGTTGTATGGCTGCGAGGCGTGGGCTATGGATAGAGTTGTGCGCAGGAGGATGGATGTGCTGGAAATGAGATGTTTGAGGACAATGTGTGGTGTGAGGTGGTTTGATCGAGTGAGTAACGTAAGGGTAAGAGAGATGTGTGGAAATAAAAAGAGCGTGGTTGAGAGAGCAGAAGAGGGTATTTTGAAGTGGTTTGGGCACATGGAGAGAATGAGTGAGGAAAGATTGACCAAGAGGATATATGTGTCGGAGGTGGAGGGAACGAGGAGAAGAGGGAGACCAAATTGGAGGTGGAAAGATGGAGTGAAAAAGATTTTGTGTGATCGGGGCCTGAACATGCAGGAGGGTGAAAGGAGGGCAAGGAATAGAGTGAATTGGAGCGATGTGGTATACCGGGGTTGACGTGCTGTCAGTGGATTGAATCAAGGCATGTGAAGCGTCTGGGGTAAACCATGGAAAGCTGTGTAGGTATGTATATTTGCGTGTGTGGACGTATGTATATACATGTGTATGGGGGGGGGGTTGGGCCATTTCTTTCGTCTGTTTCCTTGCGCTACCTCGCAAACGCGGGAGACAGCGACAAAGTATAAAAAAAAAAAAAAATATATATATATATATATATATATATATATATATATATATATATATATATATATATATATATACATATATATATATATATATATTATATCCCTGGGGATAGGGGAGAATGAATACATCCCACGTACTCCCTGCGTGTCGTAGAAGGCGACTAAAATGGAAGGGAGTGGGGGGCTAGATATCCTCCCCTCTCGTTTTTTTTTTTAATTTTCGAAAAGAAAGAACAGAGAAGGGGGCCAGGTGAGATGATTCCCTCAAAGGCCCAGTCCTCTGTTCTTAACGCTACCTCGCTATCGCGGGAAATGGAGAATAGTATGAAAGAAAGAAAGAAAGATATATATATCACTTTATCTTACTATTTATCTATTATACTTTGTCGCTGTCTCCCGCGTTAGCGAAGTAGCGCAAAGAAATCGACGAAAGATTGGCCCAACCCACCCACATACACATGTACATACATACACGTCCACACACGCACATATATATACCTATACATCTCAACGTATACATATATATACATACACAGACATATACATATATATACATACACAGACATATACATATATACATATGTACATAATTTATTCTTGCTGCCTTTTTATTCATTCCCGTCGCCACCCCGCCATACATGAAATGACAACCCCCTCCCCCGCACGCGCGCGAGGTATCGCTAGGAAAAGACAACAAAGGCCACATTCGTTCACTCTCAGTCTCTACCTGTCATGTATAATGCACCAAAACCACAGCTCCCTTTCCACATCCACACCCCACAAAGCTTTCCATGGTTTACCCAAATGTTCACATAACCTAGTTCAATCTAACGACAGCACGTCGACCCCGGTATACCACATCGTTCCAATTCACTCTGTTCCTTGCACGCCTTTCACCCTCCTGATGTTCAGGCCCCGATCGCTAAAAATTCCTTTCACTCCATCTTTCCACCTCCAATTTGGTCTCCCACTTCTCCTCGTTCCCTCCACCTCTGACACATATATCCTCTTGGTCAATCTTTCTTTACTCATTCTCTCCCTGTGACCAAACCATTTCAATACACCCTCTTCTGCTATCTCAACAACACTCTTTTTATACTACACATCTCTCTTACTCTTTCAATACTAACTCGATCAAACCATCTCACACCACATATTGTTCTCTAACATCTCATTTCCAACACATCTACCCTCCTCCGTACAACCCTATCTATAGCTCACGCCTCGCAACCATGCAACATTGTTGGAACAAGTATTCCTTCAAACATACCCATTGTTGCTCTATGAGATAATGTTATTGCATTCCACACATTTTTCAACGATCTCAGAACCTTCTTCCCTTCCCACACCCTGTGACTCACTTCCGCTTCCATGGTTCCATCCGATGCTAAATCCATTCCCAGATATCTAAAACACTTCACTTCCTCCAGTTTTTTTGCATTCAAACATACCTCCCAAATGACTTGTCCTTCAACCCTACTGTACCTAATAACTTGCTCTTATTCTCATTCATATATATATATATATATATATATATATATATATATATATATATATATATATATATATATATATATATATATATATATATATATATATCTTTCTTTCGTACTATTCGCCATTTCCCGCATTAGCGAGGTAGCGTTAAGAACAGAGGACTGGGCCTTTGAGGAAATATCCTCACCTAGCCCCCTTCTCTGTTCCTTCTTTTGGAAAATTAAAAAAAAATAAGAGGAGAGGATTTCCAGCCCCCCGCTCCCTTCCCTTTTAGTCGCCTTCCACGACACGCAGGGAATACGTGGGAAGTATTCTTTCTACCCTATCCCCAGGGATAATATATATATATATATATATATATATATATATATATATATATATATATGTATATATATATATATATATATATATATATATATATATATATATATAAATATATAAATATATATATATATATATATATATATATATATATATATATATATATATATATGTATATATATATATATGTTGTTTTTTTTCTTTTTTTGCTTTGTCACTGTCTCCCGCGTTTGCGAGGCAGCGCAAGGAAACAGACGAAAGAAATGGCCCAACCTACCCCCATACACATGTATATACATACGTCCACACACGCAAATATACATACCTACACAGCTTTCCATGGTTTACCCCAGACGCTTCACATGCCCTGATTCAATCCACTGACAGCACGTCAACCCCGGTATACCACATCGATCCAATTCACTCTATTCCTTGCCCTCCTTTCACCCTCCTGCATGCTCAGGCCCCGATCACACAAAATCTTTTTCACTCCATCTTTCCACCTCCAATTTGGTCTCCCACTTCTCGTTCCCTCCACCTCCGACTCATATATCCTCTTGGTCAATCTTTCCTCACTCATTCTCTCCATGTGCCCAAACCATTTCAAAACACACACTTCTGCTCTCTCAACCACGCTCTTTTTATTTCCACACATCTCTCTTACCCTTACATTACTTACTCGATCAAACCACCTCACACCCCACATTGACCTCAAACATCTCATTTCCAGCACATCCATCCTCCTGCGCACAACTCTATCCATAGCCCACGCCTCGCAACCATACAACATTGTTGGAACCACTATTCCTTCAAACATACCCATTTTTGTTTTCCGAGATAATGTTCTCGACTTCCACACATTCTTCAAGGCTCCCAGGATTTTCGCCCCCTCCCCCACCCTATGATCCACTTCCGCTTCCATGGTTCCATTCGCTGCCAGATCCACTCCCAGATATCTAAAACACTTTACTTCCTCCAGTTTTTCTCCATTCAAACTTACCTCCCAATTGACTTGACCCTCAACCCTACTGTACCTAATAACCTTGCTCTTATTCACATTTACTCTTAACTTTCTTCTTCCACACACTTTACCAAACTCAGTCACCAGCTTCTGCAGTTTCTCACATGAATCAGCCACCAGCGCTGTATCATCAGCGAACAACAACTGTCTCACTTCCCAAGCTCTCTCATCCACAACAGACTTCATACTTGCCCCTCTTTCCAAAACTCTTGCATTCACCTCCCTAACAACCCCATCCATAAACAAATTAAACAACCATGAAGACATCACATACCCCTGCCGCAAACCTACATTCACTGAGAACCAATCACTTTCCTTTCTTCCTACACGTACACATGCCTTACATCCTCAATGAAAACTTTTCACTGCTTCTAACAACTTGCCTCCCACACCATATATTCTTAATACCTTCCACAGAGCATCTCTATCAACTCTATCATATGCCTTCTCCAGATCTATAAATGCTACATACAAATCTATTTGCTTTTCTAAGTATTTCTCACATACATTCTTCAAAGCAAACACCTGATCAACACATCCTCTACCACTTCTGAAACCACACTGCTCATCCCCAATCTGATGCTCTGTACATGCCTTCACCCTCTCAATCAATACCCTCCCATATAATTTACCAGGAATACTCAACAAACTTATACCTCTGTAATTTGAGCACTCACTCTTATCCCCTTTGCCTTTGTACAATGGCACTATGCACGCATTCCGCCAATCCTCATGCACCTCACCATGAGTCATACATACATTAAATAACCTTACCAACCAGTCAATAATACAGTCACCCCCTTTTTTTTAATAAATTCCACTGCAATACCATCCAAACCTGCTGCTTTGCCGGCTTTCATCTTCCGCAAAGCTTTTACTACCTCTTCTCTGTTTACCAAATCATTTTCCCTAACCCTCTCACTTTGCACACCACCTCGACCAAAACACCCTATATCTGCCACTCTATCATCAAACACATTCAACAAACCTTCAAAATACT
>NC_092267.1:1839785-1844785 GCF_036320965.1 Panulirus ornatus
CGAACGTCCACCCCTTTGAGCAACACATCAGCTTAGGTTCTAAGTGTCCTCATAAGTCTTCTTGCGGGGACTTGTATCAAAGGCCCTCTGGCCGTCCGAGAATATACAATCCACCCGCCCATCCCTTTTCGCTGGGGGGTTGCTTGCTCGGTCAAGATCATCCAGTGATATCGTCACAAAACAGTGTCTTTCGGTGCTTCAGCAGCTTGTGCCTCTCCCGTGCTCTAGTGTCAACTCTCTGATTATTCTCTTTATCATGTGCAGGGGCGTGTGTTGGTGTCTGTGTGACTACCATTTGTACATTACGTGGCGAGAGATTTACATCCGTCGGCGATTTAGTGTCGGTGGTCTTCACATGACAGCTATACAATGAATGTGAACAAATGAAGCTGTTCTTCATCCTTTTCTGGCCGTTCGTGGCTACGGACCAACATATATGGTACACGCAAACCATTTGATAATGATCAACCACCTACACTCAAGTGGATATATATAAAAGTTTACTCTTTCCTTACACTTACGGTAAACATTACTCACAGATCCATCCCGCCCCCAAGAGATATGATACTGACAAAGTACATATATAATGAAATAACCCGACAGGCACTACACAAGTAACCTCCCAACTCAGTCTTCAGCACTAATCCACTGGACGTACATGCATCGGAAATCACACTCCCCAGATAAACCTGAGTCAAACAATACAAATCCGAGTCAAACTATACCTTACCTTACCTTCCTACCCAGAGGGTCCCTATCTCTCCTTATGAGGCTCATGAGGCACTCAGGAAACTGGCCACGTCCACCGGAGGGGACCACACTCACAAAGGTCTATATCTATATGTTGCTCAGGGTCCATAAGACTACAGTATCACGAATTTTTTGATGACATTAAACATTTAGATGTTCATCATCATAAAAGTTTTATGTAGCAACATATGAATTTTCTTTTGCACGCCCACAAAACGTAAATGATTTGGTAGCCTAATCTCCTGACTTGCTTTGTTTTTATGTCCAAATTCGCTTTCGGATAGAATTAATCAAGAGAGGTAACTAGTTAACCTACTCACTCAGGTAATTATAGTCACGAATTTCTTACATCCACGTTCAGAACAAATTGCGAGACGAATGTTCATTCCTCTGGGTTATACCTTAAAAAAGATCCTAGAATACGCAAGGACAGGAACTAGCTAGCCATAACAGAATGCAAAGTCAAGAAGTAACAATACATCATTTGATTTCTGTGCAAACACTAAGTATAACCAAGTCTAACGAATATAATGCTAAAACTCCTAAAATTTAACATTCTGTAATCATAAATGTCTGCAATTACCATACGACACGGTCATATGTTATTTTTTGCATCATACAAATGATTTTGTTTTTTACTTTTATCATACTTTGTCACTGTCTCCCGCATTAGCGAGGCAGCGCAAGGAAACAGGCGAAAGAATGGCCCAACCCACCCACATACACATGTATATACATACACGACCACATATGCACATATACATACCTACACATTTCAAAGTATACATATATATACATACACAGACACATACATATATACATATGTACATAGTTCATACTTGCTGCCTTTATTCATTCCCATCGCCACCCCGCCACATATGAAAAGACAACCCCCTCCCCCCCTGCATGCGCACGAGGTAGCGCTAGGAAAAAACAAAGGCCACATTCGTTCATACTCAGTCTCTAGCTGTCATGTATAATGCACCGAAACCACAGCTCCCTTTCCATATCCAGGCCCCACAAAACTTTCCATGGTTTACCCCAGACGCTTTACATGCCCTGGTTCAATCCATTGACAGCACGTCGACCCCGGTATAACACATCGTTCCGATTCACTATTTCTTGCACGACTTTCACTCTCCTGCATGTTCAGGCCCCGATCGCTCAAAATCTTTTTCACTCCATCTTTCCACCTCCAATTTGGTCTCCTACTGTTCCCCGTTCCTTCCACCTTTGACATATATATCCTCTTGGTCAATCTTTCCTCACTCATTTTCTCCATGTGACCAAACCATTTCAAAACACTCTCTTCTGCTCTTTCAACCACACTCTTTTTATTACCACACATCTCTCTTACCCTTTCATTACTTACTCGATCAAACCACCTCACACCGCACATTGTCCTCAAACATCTCATTTGCAACACATCCACCCTCTTCCGCACAACTCTATCTATAGCCCACGCCTCGCAACCATTTAACATTGTTGGAACCACTATTCTTTCAAATATACCCATTTTAGCTTTCCGAGATAATGTTCCCGCCTTCCACACATTTTCTAACGCTCCCAGAACTTTCGCCCCCTCTCCCACCTTGTGACTCGCTTCCGCCTACATGCTTCCATCCGCTGCCAAATCCACTCCCAGATATCTAAAATACTTCACTTACTCCAGCTTTTCTCCAAACAAACTTACCTCCCAATTGACTTGTCCCTCAACCCTACTGTACCTAATAACCTTCCTCTTATTCACATTTACTCTCGGCTTTCTTCTTTCACACACTTTACCAAACTCAGTCACCAGCTTCTACAGTTTCTCATCCGAATCAGCCACCAGCGTTGTATCTTCAGCGAACAACAACTGACTCACTTCCCAAGCTTTCTCATCCACAACAGACTTCATACTTGCCCCTCTTTCCAAAACTCTTGCATTCACCTCCCTAACAACCCCATCTATAAACAAATTAAACAACCATGGAGACATCGCGCAGCCCTGCCGCAAACCGACATTCACTGAAAACCAATCCCTTTCTTCTCTTCCTACTCGTACACAGGCCTTACATCCTAGATAAAAACCTTTCACCGCTTCTAACAACTTGCCTTCAACAACATATATTCTTAATACCTTCCACAGAACATCTCTATCAACACTATCATATGCCTTCTCTAGATCCATAAATGCTACATACAAATCCATTTGCTTTTCTAAGTATTTCTGACATACATTCTTCAAAGCAAACACCTGATCCACATATCTTGTACCACTTCTGAAACCACACTGCTCTTCCCCAATCTGATGCTCTGTACATGCCTTCACCCTCTCAATCAGTACCCTCCCATATAATATCCAAGGAATACGCAACAAACTTATACCTCTGGAATTTGAGCACCCACTTTTATCCCCTTTGCCTTTGTACAATGGCACTATGCATGCATTCCGCCAATCTTCCGGCACCTCACCATGAGTCATACATACATTTAAATATCATTATCAACCAGTCAACAACAGTCCCCCCTTTTTTAATCAATTCCACTGTAATACCATCCAGACCCGCTGCCTTGCCGGCTTTCATCCTCCGCAAAGCTTTTACTACCTCTTCTCCGTTTACCAAATGATTCTCCCTAAGCCTCTCACTTCGCACACCGCCTCCACCAAAACACTCTATATCTGCCACTCTGTCATCTAACACATTCAACGAACCTTCAAAATACTCACTCCATCTCCTTCTCACATCACCTCTCCATTTGCCCCCTTCACTGAAGTTCCCGTTTGTTCTCTTGTCTTACGCACTTTATTTACCTCCTCCAATACATCTTTTTATTCTCAATAAAATTTAATGATATTCTCTCACCCCAACTCTCATTTGCCCTCTTTTTCACCTCTAGCACCTTTCTCTTGAACTCCGGCCTCTTCTTTTTATATATCTCCCAGTCATTTGGACTACTTCCCTGCAAAACTCGTCCAAATACCTCTCTCTTCTCTTTCACTAATAATCTTATTTCTTCATTCTACTATTCACTACCCTTTCTAATCTGGCCATCTCCCATGCTTCTCATGCCACAAGCATCCTTTGAGCAAGCCATCACTGCTTCCTTAAATAGATCCCATTCCTCCCCCACTCCCCGTACGTCCTTTGCTCTCACATTTTTTCCATTCTGCACTCAGTCTCTCCTGGTACTTCCTCACACAAGTCTCCTTCCCAAACTTACTTACTCTCACCACTCTCTTCACCCTAAAATGATCTCTTCTTTTCTGAAAACCTCTTCAAATCTTCACTTTCGCCTCTACAATATAATGATCAGACATCCCTCCAGATGCACCTCTTAGCACATTAACATCCAAAAGTCTCTCTTTCGCACACCTATCAATTAACACGCAATCCAAAAACGCTCTCTGGCCATCTCTCCTACTTACATACGTATACATATGTATATCTCTCCTTTTAAACCAGTATTCCCAATAATAAGTCCTTTTTCAGCACACAGATCTACAAGCTCTTCACTATTTCCATCTACAACACTGAACACCCCATGTACAACAATTATTCCCTCAACTGCAAATTAGTCACCTTTACATTCAAATCACCCATCACTATAACCTGGTCTCGTGCATCAAAACTACTAGCACACTCACTCAGCTGTTCCCAAAACATTTGCCTCTAATGATCTTTTTTCTCATGACCAGGTGCATATGCACCAATAATCACCCATCTCTCTCCATCCACTTTCAGTTTTACTCATATCAATCTAGAGTTTAGTTTCTTACACTCTATCACATACTCCCACCACTCCTGTTTCAGGAGCAGTGCTACCCCTTCCCTTGCTCTTGTCTTCTCACGAACCCCTGACCCTACTCCCAAAACATTCCCAAACCACTCTTCCCCTTTACCCTTGAGCTTCGTTTCACTCAGTGCCAAAACATCCAGGTTCCTTTCCTCAAACATACTACCTATCTCTCCTTTTTTTATCATCTTGGTTACATCCACACACATTTATACACCCGAGTCTGAGCCTTCGAGGAGGATGAGCACACCCGCGTGACTACTTCTTCTGTTTCCCATTTTAGAAAGTTAAAAAAATACAAGGAGGGGAGGATTTCTGGCCCCCTGCTCCCGTCCCCTCTAGTCGCCTTCTACGACACGCGAGGAATGCGAGGGAAGTATTCTTTCTCCCCTATCCCCAGGGATAATATATATATATATATATATATATATATATATATATATATATATATATATATATATATATATATA
>NC_092267.1:1847285-1907285 GCF_036320965.1 Panulirus ornatus
CCTTTATATTCTGGTACCATGATGATAAGTTGGTGAGCTACGACAGATCGCGCGGGGGCGTGGTGGTGTCCACGGAGAAGGGCGTGGTCACGACGTCGCGCCTCCTGGTCCAGTACGCCCACACGCGCCATACAGACGTGTATACATGCGCCCCGGCCAACTCGAAACCCAGGAGCATCAACGTTCACGTCATAGCAGGACATCAACCAGCTGCCATAGTGCATGAGAACAACGGTAGTGTGAGACTGGTAGTGAGGTGGACCCCTTGTGTCTCCAGCTGCCTCATTGGTCTCCTCCACCTCACAGCAGTGTGGGGTTGGTGGTGAGGCCTTGAGGGAAATAAGTTTTGTGAGGCGATGCTTCGAACTGCCCCTCCGCGGCGTGAGGGTCCCCAGCAGCACCAAGAAAGTGAACTACGCGGGAAACGGCGATCAAATTTAAAGAGGGAAGTCAGCACCACAAGTAAAGCATCCTCCTCGAAGGCTCAGAGTGGGGTGCCTAAATGTGTGTGGATGTAACCAAGATGTGAAGACCCTTACTGGAAAAACAATCACTCTTGAAGTAGAACCTTCAGACACAATTGAAAATGTGAAGGAAAATAGTGAAATTGGAGAAAAATGTAGCTTAGACATTGAAGCTTATTGATACAGTGGTTAAATTGATGAGAACTGCTATTGACGTTTGTGTAAATAAATTATACATTTCCTTTTTTCCATAGCCAGAGGTTGAACCATTATGTGACATTCTTTTTTTTCATTCATTTCAAGCTAGAAGTTTCAGTTTTCTAAATTGTTTCTTACATTTCTCATATGTATATATATGTATGTGTGTGTGTGTGTGTATGTGCGTATGTATGTGTATGTGTGTGTATGTGTATATGTGTATATATATGTATATTATCCCTGGGGATAGGGGTGAAAGAATACTTCCCACGTATTCCTCGCGTGTCGTAGAAAGCGACTAAAGGGGACGGGAGCGGGGGGCCAGAAATCCTCCCCTCCTTGTATTAACATTCTAAAATGGGAAACAGAAGAAGGAGTCACGCGGGGAGTGCTCATCCTCCTCGAAGGCTCAGAGTGGGGTGCCTAAATGTGTGTGGATGTAACCAAGATGTGAAAAAAGGAGAGATAGGTAGTATGTTTGAGGAAAGGAACCTGGATGTTTTGGCTCTGAGTGAAACGAAGCTCAAGGGTAAAGGGGAAGAGTGGTTTGGGAATGTCTGGGGAGTAAAGTCAGGGGTTAGTGAGAGGACAAGAGCAAGGGAAGGAGTAGCAATACTCCTGAAACAGGAGTTGTGGGAGTATGTGATAGAGTGTAAGAAAGTAAATTCTCGATTAATATGGGTAAAACTGAAAGTTGATGGAGAGAGGTGGGTGATTATTGGTGCATATGCACCTGGGCATGAGAAGAAAGATCAAGAGAGGCAAGTGTTTTGGGAGCAGCTGAATGAGTGTGTTAGTGGTTTTGATGCACGAGACCGGGTCATAGTGATGGGTGATTTGAATGCAAAGGTGAATAATGTGGCAGTTGAGGGAATAATTGGTATACATGGGGTGTTCAGTGTTGTAAATGGAAATGGTGAAGAGCTTGTAGATTTATGTGCTGAAAAAGGACTGATGATTGGGAATACCTGGTTTAAAAAGCGAGATATACATAAGTATACTTATGTAAGTAGGAGAGATGGCCAGAGAGCGTTATTGGATTACGTGTTAATTGACAGGCGTGCGAAAGAGAGACTTTTGGATGTTAATGTGCTGAGAGGTGCAACTGGAGGGATGTCTGATCATTATCTTGTGGAGGCTAAGGTGAAGATTTGTATGGGTTTTCAGAAATGTTGGGGTGAAGAGGGTGGTGAGAGTAAGTGAGCTTGAGAAGGAGACCTGTGTGAGGAAGTACCAGGAGAGACTGAGTACAGAATGGAAAAAGGTGAGAACAATGGAAGTAAGGGGAGTGGGGGAGGAATGGGATGTATTTAGGGAATCAGTGATGGATTGCGCAAAAGATGCTTGTGGCATGAGAAGAGTGGGAGGTGGGTTGATTAGAAAGGGTAGTGAGTGGTGGGATGAAGAAGTAAGAGTATTAGTGAAAGAGAAGAGAGAGGCTTTTGGACGATTTTTGCAGGGAAAAAATGCAATTGAGTGGGAGAATATATAAAAGAAAGAGACAGGAGGTCAAGAGAAAGGTGCAAGAGGTGAAAAAGAGGGCAAATGAGAGTTGGGGTGAGAGAGTATCATTAAATTTTAGGGAGAATAAAAAGATGTTCTGGAAGGAGGGAAATAAAGTGCGTAAGACAAGGGAGCAAATGGGAACTTCAGTGAAGGGCGCAAATGGGGAGGTGATAACAAGTAGTGGTGATGTGAGAAGGAGATGGAGTGAGTATTTTGAAGGTTTGTTGAATGTGTTTGATGATAGAGTGGCAGATATAGGGTGTTTTGGTCGAGGTGGTGTGCAAAGTGAGAGGGTTAGGGAAAATGATTTGGTAAACAGAGAAGAGGTAGTGAAAGCTTTGCGGAAGATGAAAGCCGGCAAGGCAGCAGGTTTGGATGGTATTGCGGTGGAATTTATTAAAAAAGGGGGTGACTGTATTGTTGACTGGTTGGTAAGGTTATTTAATGTATGTATGACTAATGGTGAGGTGCCTGAGGATTGGCGGAATGCGTGCATAGTGCCATTGTACAAAGGCAAAGGGGATAAGAGTGAGTGCTCAAATTACAGAGGTATAAGTTTGTTGAGTATTCCTGGTAAATTATATGGGAGGGTATTGATTGAGAGGGTGAAGGCATGTACAGAGCATCAGATTGGGGAAGAGCAGTGTGGTTTCAGAAGTGGTAGAGGATTTGTGGATCAGGTGTTTGCTTTGAAGAATGTATGTGAGAAATACTTAGAAAAGCAAATGGATTTGTATGTAGCATTTATGGATCTGGAGAAGGCATATGATAGAGTTGATAGAGATGCTCTGTGGAAGGTATTAAGAATATATGGTGTGGGAGGAAAGTTGTTAGAAGCAGTGAAAAGTTTTTATCGAGGATGTAAGGCATGTGTACGTGTAGGAAGAGAGGAAAGTGATTGGTTCTCAGTGAATGTAGGTTTGCGGCAGGGGTGTGTGATGTCTCCATGGTTGTTTAATTTGTTTATGGATGGGGTTGTTAGGGAGGTAAATGCAAGAGTTTTGGAAAGAGGGGCAAGTATGAAGTCTGTTGGGGATGAGAGAGCTTGGGAAGTGAGTCAGTTGTTGTTCGCTGATGATACAGCGCTGGTGGCTGATTCATGTGAGAAACTGCAGAAGCTGGTGACTGAGTTTGGAAAAGTGTGTGGAAGAAGAAAGTTAAGAGTAAATGTGAATAAGAGCAAGGTTATTAGGTACAGTAGGGTTGAGGGTCAAGTCAATTGGGAGGTGAGTTTGAATGGAGAAAAACTGGAGGAAGTGAAGTGTTTTAGATATCTGGGAGTGGATCTGGCAGCGGATGGAACCATGGAAGCGGAAGTGGATCATAGGGTGGGGGAGGGGGCGAAAATCCTGGGGGCCTTGAAGAATGTGTGGAAGTCGAGAACATTATCTCGGAAAGCAAAAATGGGTATGTTTGAAGGAATAGTGGTTCCAACAATGTTGTATGGTTGCGAGGCGTGGGCTATGGATAGAGTTGTGCGCAGGAGGATGGATGTGCTGGAAATGAGATGTTTGAGGACAATGTGTGGTGTGAGGTGGTTTGATCGAGTGAGTAATGTAAGGGTAAGAGAGATGTGTGGAAATAAAAAGAGCGTGGTTGAGAGAGCAGAAGAGGGTGTTTTGAAGTGGTTTGGGCACATGGAGAGGATGAGTGAGGAAAGATTGACCAAGAGGATATATGTGTCGGAGGTGGAGGGAACAAGGAGAAGAGGGAGACCAAATTGGAGGTGGAAAGATGGAGTGAAAAAGATTTTGTGTGATCGGGGCCTGAACATGCAGGAGGGTGAAAGGAGGGCAAGGATTAGAGTGAATTGGAGCGATGTGGTATACCGGGGTTGACGTGCTGTCAGTGGATTGAAGCAAGGCATGTGAAGCGTCTGGGGTAAACCATGGAAAGCTGTATAGGTATGTATATTTGCGTGTGTGGACGTATGTATATGCATGTGTATGGGGGGGGAGGGTTGGGCCATTTCTTTCGTCTATATATATATATATATATATATATATATATATATATATATATATCTTTCTTTCATACTATTCGCCATTTCCCGCGTTAGCAAGGTAGCGTTAAGAACAGAGGACTGGGCCTCTGAGAGAATATCCTCACCTGGCCTCGTTCTCTGTTCCTTCTTTTGGAAAAATTAAAAAAAAACGAGAGGGGAGGATTTCCAGCCCCCCGCTCACTTCCCTTTTAGTCGCCTTCTACGACACGCAGGGAATACGTGGGAAGTATTCTTTCTCCCCTATCCCCAGGGATAATATATATATATATATATATATATATATATATATATATATATATATATATATATATATATATATATATATATATATATATATATATATATATATATATATATATATTTATATGTATATATATATATATATATATATATATATATATATATATATATATATATATATATATATATATATATATATATATATAAAAATATATATATATATATATATATATATTGTTGGAACCACTATTCCTTCAAACATACCCGAGATAATGTTCTCGACTTCCACACATTCTTCAAGGCTCCCAGAATTTTCGCCCCCTCCCCCACACTATGATCCACTTCCGCTTCCATGGTTCCATCCGCTGCCAGATCCACTCCCAGATATCTAAAACACTTCACTTCCTCCAGTTTTTCTCCATTCAAACTCACCTCCCAATTGACTTGACCCTCAACCCTACTGTACCTAATAACCTTGCTCTTATTCACATTTACTCTTAACTTTCTTCTTTCACACACTTTACCAAACTCAGTCACCAGCTTCTGCAGTTTCTCACATGAATGAGCCACCAGCGCTGTATGGATAGAGTTGTGCGCAGGAGGATGGATGTGCTGGAAATGAGATGTTTGAGGACAATGTGTGGTGTGAGGTAGTTTGATCGAGTAAGTAACGTAAGGGTAAGAGAAATGTGTGGAAATAAAAAGAGCGTGGTTGAGAGAGCAGAAGAGGGTGTTTTGAAGTGGTTTGGGCACATGGAGAGAATGAGTGAGGAAAGATTGACCAAGAGGATATATGTGTCGGAGGTGGAGGGAACGAGGAGAAGAGGGAGACCAAATTGGAGGTGGAAAGATGGAGTGAAAAAGATTTTGTGCGATCGGGGCCTGAACATGCAGGAGGGTGAAAGGAGGGCAAGGAATAGAGCGAATTGGAGCGAAGTGGTATACCGGGGTTGACGTGCTGTCAGTGGATTGAATCAAGGCATGTGAAGCGTCTGGGGTAAACCATGGAAAGCTGTGTAGGTATGTATATTTGCGTGTGTGGACGTATGTATATACATGTGTATGGGGGTGGGTTGGGCCATTTCTTTCGTCTGTTTCCTTGCGCTACCTCGCAAACGCGGGAGACAGCGACAAAAAAAAAAAGAATATATATATATATATATATATATATATATATATATATATATATATATATATGCAAGGGCTACTTATCATATATATTTTTGTTGACCGTGTAAGAGCAGCTGACACTTCATATCCAAAACCCAGTCCATAAGAGCGAAGGATATTAACTATTTGAATTGCAAATATACTTCATTTCACTTTGCCTTGTATGTGTCAGGCTGTTGCTCGTTGTTATTTACGATCTGGCGTGAGGAGTCTGCTCGCTTCAATCGCCTTGTTTGCTATGGTCCTACTTCAGGCTGAGGTGACTGATCTACCAAAATGTCTGCCTCATGTTTATGTTTATTTGGTATACACGCGGAGTCTTTCATGCTTCGGAGCCATGTGTGTCCATGTTCGATCTCGTCTGCCTTCTGTGTGAAATGCCGAAGGGGTAGCTTTTCGTCTATGATTCTCAGTGGAGGTATTAATATACATCTACAGCACTCTATTCTGACCTTTGTAGGTGACAGGTTCTCCTGTGTCTTTTAGTGATGATGTCAACTTACGAGATGTCTTGGGCAGTGAAGCGAATATGACATAGAACCACTGGGTAAAGAACTTGTCCCCTTTCTGCAACATAGATTATCATATCACCTGGATATAATATATCTGTGTCAGAGGATCTTAGCCAGTAAGGCCTTGATGGTCATATACTCTATATGATTATCTCGTCAAAAGTTTCTCCAAGTTTAAGACAATATGTACGTAATGCAGTATTACCAGATCTCGAAATACTGGAGGTTATGAGGTTTTATGTTTAATTCGCGAGAAGTAATAGGTCTAGCTGTGACTAAAGCAGCTTACACATAAATTGCATGAATTGTTTCAGTGGATGACTGGCTGGCCTGTTTCGTCCATGGAGACGCGTTCTCATCAGCTCAGTCTGGTCAGACACCATCATTTCAATTAAACACGTGACCATTGGACTTGGGTGTGTGTGTGTATATGTGTGTGTGTGTGTGGGGGGGGGGGTGCATTAAGGCATCTGAAGAAATGGTATAATTCTCATCGGCTCACGTATCCAATATCCAAGGATAGACACTGCCAACGACTGGGGGTCAGATAGACGAAGATCAAAGCAGTGGCAGCCCAGGGCCCTCGCTTTCTTCCGTGTTGACGGAGGGAGTCCCAGCGCGCCTCCTCAGTCAATGTTTACGTAAGGTTTTGAGGAGGCGCAGTGAGCGCTGTGGCCCGCGGCAGCCTCAACACACGTGCTGTTTGTCCTCACACACACACACACGGTCACCAGTCAGGTGGCGTGACACCTCAGTACTGATCACACCAAAAGGGGTTTGTAACTGGTGATGATTCTTAAGCCACTCTTTGTTCGAGGCGTTACCTCGCTAACACAGATAATAGCGAGCATATCATAAATATATATATATACATATATATATATATATATATATATATATATATATATATATATATATATATATATATATATATATATATATATATATATATATTATCCCTGGGGATAGGGGAGAAAGAATACTTCCCACGTATTCTCTGCGTGTCGCAGAAGGTGGCGAAATGGGGAGGGAAAGGCTGGCTGGAAATCCTCCCCTCTCGTTTTTTTTCTTGTTTAATTTTCCAAAAGAAGGAACTGAGAAATGGGCCAGGTGAGGATATTCCCTCAAAGGCCCAGTCCTCTGTTCTTAACGCTACCTTGCTAACGCGGGAAATAACGAATAGTGTGAAAGAAATATATATTTTTTTTTTTTTTTTTGCTTTGTCGCTGTCTCCCGCGTTTGCGAGGTAGCGCAAGGAAACAGACGAAAGAAATGGCCCAACCCACCCCCATACACAATGTATATACATACACGTCCACATTCGCAAATATACATACCTATACATCTTTGTACACATATATATACACACACAGACACATACATATATACCCATGCACACAATTCACACTGTCTGCCTTTATTCATTCCCATCGCCACCTCGCCACACATGGAATACCAACCCCCTTCCCCCTCATGTGTGCGAGGTAGCACTAGAGACAACAAAGGCCCCATTCGTTCACACTCAGTCTCTAGCTATCATGCAATAATACCCGAAACCACAGCTCCCTTTCCACATCCAGGCCCCACAGAACTTTCCATGGTTTACTCCAGACACTTCACATGCCCTGATTCAATCCATTGATAGCACGTCGACCCTGGTATACCACATCGATCCAATTCACTCTATTCCTTGCCCTCCTTTCACCCTCATGCATGTTCAGGCCCCGACCACTTAAAATCTTTTTCACTCCATCTTTTCACCTCCAATTTGGTCTCCCACTTCTCCTCGTTCCCTCCACCTCCGACACATATATCCTCTTGGTCAATCTCTCCTCACTCATTCTCTCCATGTGCCCAAACCATTTCAAAACACCCTCTTCTGCTCTCTCAACCACACTCTTTTTATTTCCAAACATCTCTCTTACCCTTACATTACTCACTCGATCAAACCACCTCACACCACATATTGTCCTCAAACATCTCATTTCCAGCACATCCACCCTCCTGCGCACAACTCTATCCATAGCCCACTCCTCGCAACCATACAACATTGTTAGTACCAGTATTCCTTCAAACATACCCATTTTTGATTTCGGAGGTAATGTTCTCGAATTCCAAACATTCTTCAAGGCCCCCAGGATTTTCGCCCCTCCCCCACCCTATGATTCACTTCCGCTTCCATGATTCCATCCGCTGCCAGATCCACTCCCAGATATCTAAAACACTTTACTTCCTCCAGTTTTGCTCCATTCAAACTTACCTCCCAATTGACTTGACCCTCAACCCTACTGTACCTAATAACCTTGCTCTTATTCACATTTACTCTTAACTTTCTTCTTTCACACACTTTACCAAACTCAGTCACCAGCTTCTGCAGTTTCTCACATGAATCAGCCACCAGCGCTGTATCATCAGCGAACAAGTGACTCACTTCCCAAGCTCTCTCATCCCCAACAGACTTCATACTTGCCCCTCTTTCTGAAACTCTTGCATTCACCTCCCTAACAACCCCATCCATAAACAAATTAAACAACCATGGAGACATCACAAACCCCTGCCGCAAACCTACATTCACTGAGAACCAATCTCTTTCCTCTCTTCCTACACGTACACATGCCTTACATCCTCGATAAAAACTTTTCACTGCTTCTAACAACTTGCCTCCCACACCATATATTCTTAGTACTTTCACAGAGCATCTCTATCAACTCTATGATATGCCTTTCCAGATCCATAAATGCTACATACAAATCCATTTGCTTTTCTAAGTATTTCTCACATACATTCTTCAAAGCAAACACCTGATCCACACATCCTCTACCACTTCTGAAACCGTGAATCCGTGAATCCGTGAAAGAGACCTGATATGACCCCGCACCTTTCTAAAGATTATTGCAACCAAAAAGCAGCATTACTTCCTGCAGCAGGGGAATATAGAGTAGTTTTAGCGGCGAAAAGTTCTCTGAGGAGAGTATACTCGCAATGATACAGCCTCTCCCAAGGTAACTTTTCACACGCGCTGTAAACCCATGTATGCAAAGTTCGGTGACACGCAGACACAGACACACAAACACAGACAGACACACGCAGACACAAATATTATATATATATATATATATATATATATATATATATATATATATATATATATATATATATATATATATATATATATATATATATATATATCGATGTTTACTCGCTGGGAGTGAATATACAAGATAACACGCAAATGACCTGAACGCAGCAGTTGAAGCGAAAACAAACCCCGCTTCAGTTCGCCTCCCTGTGTGTGTGTAAAGGAGAGGGCGGCTCGTTAGGACCTGGTCATTACCAACCTCCAGCTGCTGCTGGTGGCCTGATGAAGGCTGCCTGCTGAGGGCAGGATCATCCTGGTGGTCCTTAGAATCATGGAGGTTGAGCGGGGGGAGGGGACTCGTCCTCAGATTCATGGGGGAGAAGACTCGCGTCTGCACAGCATCGATGTTTCCTGATGATGATGTAGAGACGATGATCGAAAGCGAGTTCCGGGAAGGATCTGCTCATGGTAAATGTTTGGCTTTCGTTTGTAAGGAGGAGGGTGAGACGAGTGGTGATCAGCGGGTGGTGCTGGTGACGAATTTTGCAGATACTTCAATTATATTTGAATCCTGGTTGTGTCAGTCGGTCCACAGCTGACCCGGCTTTTCAATCAACCCTGTGCACTTTCGTGTAATAATCACATGATCAGGGGAGACACAAGAAAGAAATATAAGTCAGTTGATATACAACGAAGAGACGTCGCTTGGACGCCATTGGGTAAACACGTGATTGTCCAGGACAGACAACGGGCGTATCATAAACTTGCTATATATATATATATATATATATATATATATATATATATATATATATATATATATATATATATATATATATATATATATATATATTTTTTTTTTTTTTTTTTTTATACTTTGTCGCTGTCTCCCGCGTTTGCGAGGTAGCGCAAGGAAACAGACGAAAGAAATGGCCCAACCCCCCCCCATACACATGTATATACATACGTCCACACACGCAAATATACATACCTACACAGCTTTCCATGGTTTACCCCAGACGCTTCACATGCCTTGATTCAATCCACTGACAGCACGTCAACCCCGGTATACCAGATCGCTCCAATTCACTCTATTCCTTGCCCTCCTTTCACCCTCCTGCATGTTCAGGCCCCGATCACACAAAATCTTTTTCACTCCATCTTTCCACCTCCAATTTGGTCTCCCTCTTCTCCTTGCTCCCTCCACCTCCGACACATATATCCTCTTGGTCAATCTTTCCTCACTCATCCTTTCCATGTGCCCAAACCACTTCAAAACACCCTCTTCTGCTCTCTCAACCACGCTCTTTTTATTTCCACACATCTCTCTTACCCTTACGTTACTCACTCGATCAAACCACCTCACACCACACATTGTCCTCAAACATCTCATTTCCAGCACATCCATCCTCCTGCGCACAACTCTATCCATAGCCCACGCCTCGCAACCATACAACATTGTTGGAACCACTATTCCTTCAAACATACCCATATATATATATATATATATATATATATATATATATATATATATATATATATATATATATATATATATATATATGCAGAACCTTCACCGTGAAGAGATATATGCAGGAATCATCACTGGAAAGAGAAAATAAAAACGGCGAGTACTTTCGTTTATTACATCCTCAGACCGAGAGTATAATACCGAAAATCCTCACTGTTTCTATTTTCTCTTTCCAGTGGTGATAGTTGCATATAAGTTCCATGAGATGGTCTCGCTTAGAGATTCAGTTGCTTGTGTCGTTTCGGCTAATATATAAAGAACCCCGTAACCGAAGTCCGGTAACACCTAATCACGTATACAATCAGTCATACAAGAATCATTACACCTTCCCTACGTAATATTAAGAGAAGAAAAGACGTCAGTCTAGCTTCACCAAATATCCAATACTATTTCTCTCATTTACCAACTTGGTCGTGTGTTACAGGATACGAATGTTGAACAGTGAGGGAGACCTTGATTTTCACTCCTCTGGTTTTCAAGGGGGAGGACAGGAAGAAACGGACCGGGGAATGATGCCAATGGACCAGATAGATGATTCTGAACTCAGGAACAGAGGTAATGTTACCATACCATTAGATGATGAAAACATGGAATACAAGAACATAGAACGGCGGTAGTGGCTGCGTTACGTCGAAAATATGTGACAGTAGTAACGGTGGTGATACGCCAAGAACATGCCATGGTGGTAACGGGAATGGTACGTCAGGTACATGGCTCAGTGGTTATCTTAACAGTACGTCAAGAACAAAGTACAGGTAACGGTAGTGGTGCGTCGAGACAACGGCAAAGGAGGAATGTTTAGGCTTCAGTTTGGTCTCCCCCTTCTTACTTGTCTCCTCATACTTACGACACATCCTTTCTGTCATCCTCTCCTCACTCATCCTCTCCGTATGTCCAAACCATTTTAGCACACCCTCTTTAGATCTCTCAGCCACACATTTCCTATCACCATACCTCTCTCATATCTTGTCACTTCTTACTCGATCAAACCACCTCACACCACAAATCATCCTCAAAGATTCCATATGCAACACATTTACCCTCCTGCGTACACTCTCTTCTAGAACTTATCATGCCTCGCATCCGTACAATACCGCTGAGATTGCTATACCTTTAAACATACCTATTTTCGCCCAGATATTGACCTATCCTTCCACACATTCTTCAATGCTTCCAGGACCTTCGGCCTTCATCCATCCTGTGACTCACATCAGCTCCCATGGTTCCACCCGCAGCCGTATCCACTCCCAGGTATCCAAAACACTCCCCTTCCTCAGCGTTTTCTCCGTTCAAACTAACACTCCATTAAACCCGTCTCTCCGCGCTGCTAAACCTAGTGAATGATATGCAAGAACTTTTAGAAGAGCCCCGGGTAACACCAGGTCCCCTTCATAGAAATTGGTCCTGTGGTAATCATATATATATATATATATATATATATATATATATATATATATATATATATATATATATATATCGTGCTCACGTGCCACAGTGGAAGATATGTAGGAGCAGTGCGAGTGTGGTAATGGACAAAGTTGAATGCCGCAGCCGGGGAGCGACGAAGCAGATGTTTGTCGCGGACATTATGGAGCGGAGGAACCTTTCGCCAAGAGCTGATACGTGTCTCCAATATAGTTCTGGAGGTGGACTTGCGCACTGCGACAGGGGAGGCGTCCTGGGGTTTGTGGCAGTGATGCAGAAAAGGTCGTCTTGTACAAGTCAAATTAGGAAGGTCGTGCTTGGCCAGTAGTGTTGTGATGAAAGCAGTGACCTGGTAGAAGTCGTCGTGATGGTAAGCAGTGACACGGTGGAGGTCACCGCGACTGCAGCAGTGACCTGGTAGAGGTCGTTGTGACTGTAACAGTGACACGGTGGAGGCCGTTGCAATAGTAACAGTGATACAGTAGGGGACGTTGTGATTGTAACAATTAAACGCTGGAGGTCGTTGTCATTGTAACAGTGACACGCTAGGGGTCGGTGTGATTGTCACAGTGACACGGTGGAGGTTGTTGTGAGAGTAACAGTGACACAGTGAGGGTCGTTCCGATTGCGGAAGAGACTCAGTGAAAGTCGTCTTTCCTCTTAGCAATCACCTGGTACTCTTTCACAGACGGGTGAACCGCAAAGTAGACATCTCTAAGACGACTATCGACTACCGGAAGCAAATCAAAACTGACAATGTTAGCGTCATGACCAACTGGCACTGAGGGAGGAAAATAAGGTAACCGTGAACTCTCTGATGGTTTATTCTGGGTCTCCCTTGGGCTTGAACCCAAATCGTTCGATTATTCTTTCATGTCCGAGCTAAGACCGTTCATGCTCTCACTACATACGTATGCTTATGTGAACCAATTCCAAACATTCATTGAGAAAAAATGCGCGAGGAATCCTATATATCACTAATAGAATCACTGACAAATCTAGTCAACTTTAACTTCAGATGACACACAATGGTAGTCATTGACCAATACGTTTAACCTTAATTTCAAAAGATGATAGAAGCTTAACAAGAGAGGATATTTGTTTCTGCATTACGACTATATCTCCCCAGCTAACACTGATGGCGCCCGAGACTTGCAGTATATCTAAGCGACTGCATTTGCATAGCTGACGCGGTAGTACACAACAGAAATAGTGAAAGGTTTCCTCCCTTTTACGTGCAAAGCAGCAACCTCACTAAACCCTCCCTATGTTGTCGAGATTTAATTGAATGGTCATTAGTCCATAGCTGCAGTATACCAGTCTCACCCATGACTGACCATCGCGCAACTGCCAACCAGCAGCGTTATTGACAGACAGACAGACAGCCAGCGGCGAGTCAAGGCACCGTCTACATACCTGCCCACGACCTGTCGTTCCATACGATTTCCAACAAGAGATCATTTTAATGTTAGTATACATTTCTCATTATGTTAGGCGAGACGGCAAGGGCCACCGAGGCCCTAATCAAGGCCATCTTAGTAACGCTCTCTCTCTCTCTCTCTCTCTCTCTCTCTCTCTCTCTCTCTCTCTCTCTCTCTCTCTCTCTCTCTCTCTCTCTCTCTCTCATATATATCTTTCTTTTCTTTCAAACTATTCGCCATTTCCCGCATTAGCGAGGTAGCGTTAAGAACAGAGGACTGGGCCTTTGAGGGAATACCCTCACCTGGCCCAATTCTCTGTTCCTTCTGTTGGAAAATTAAAAAAAAACGAGAGGGGAGGATTTCCAGCCCCCCGCTCCCTCCCCTTTTAGTCGCCTTCTACGACATGCAGGGAATACGTGGGAAGTATTCTTTCTCCCCTATCCCCTATATATATATATATATATATATATATATATATATACATATATATATATATATATATATATATATATATATATATATATATATATATATATATATATATATATATATATATATATATATATATATATATATATATATATATGTATATATATATATATATATATATATATATATATATATATATATATATATATATATATATATATATATATATATATATATATATATATATATATATATATATATATGTATGTATATATATATATATATATATATATATATATATATATATATATATATATATATATATATATATATATATATATATATATATATATATATATATATATACGTATATATATATATATATATATATATATATATATATATATATATATATATATATATATATATATATATATATATATATATATAAATATATATATATATATATATATATATATATATATATATATATATATATATATATATATATATATATATATATATATATATATGATTATACAAGAGAGAGAGAGAGAGAGAGAGAGAGAGAGAGAGAGAGAGATCCGCTGACTGACTCTTCTTCACAAGTGACTGCCCACAAACACCAAGAGACGTGATAGCTGGCCCTATAAAGGTTGTTGATGTCATAAAGGCGTCAGTCGACAAACCAGCCGCCCCTAACGATGTCAGTAATGATTTACAGACGTCAGGCGACATGTCAGCCAATCCAAGAACCACTCACAGACGTCAGGCGACGTGTCAGCCTATCCAAGAGCCACTCACAGACGTCAGGCGACGTGTCAGCCAATCCAAGAGCCACTCACAGACGTCAGGCGACGTGTCAGCAAATCCCATGGCCACTCACAGACGTCAGGCGACGTGTCATTCAATTCAACAGCCACTCACAGACGTCAGGCGACATGTCAGCCAATCCCAGGGCCACTCACAGACGTCAGACAACATGTCAGCTAACCCCAGGTCCACTCACAGACGTCAGACAACATGTCAGCCAATCCCAGTGCCACTCACAGACGTCAGGCGACGTGTCAGAAAACCCTAGGGCCGTGAGAGCAGGTCGTAGCACTGATGATGGATACATGTATACTGGAAGTTAGGGCCAAGTTAAGCTTAACTTGCAGTAGTGGTGTTTACGGTTCTCCCAGCCAACATAACTGAAGGTTCATGTCTCAGCTGGGGTTCCTGCTGGTGTCATAATGCATCTGTTATCTCTTTCCTAAACGGGAACAACTACTTTCCCTTTCATGACGATCTTGCAAGATACGGATCAATTTCTCTGTGACATTTCGCTTCCACAAGACACGAATTCATCCGGATATGAGAGTTATTACTTGAATACAATGGTCAGGTCTAACTCCAAATTCATTGAGGGCTAGAGGAAACTGGTTGTTCCTTTACGAACAGTTTACATCCTCGCGAGTAAGAATCTGTGGTAAAATGATTTCCTGACGAAGGAAACTAACAGAGAACAATACCTTGTCTCTGCATATCAACTTGTTAAGAGAATTTGAAAACGATGGACCCTCCGTGGTGTAGTGGTTAGCGTTGTTGACCGTGACCCGTTTACAGACTTCCCAGGGGTTTGTCGATAAATGAGTACCTGGCTTGGGCTGGGAGTTGGGGGAGTATGTGATAGAGTGTAAGAAAGTAAATTCTAGATTGATATGGGTAAAACTGAAAGTTGATGGAGAGAGATGGGTGATTATTGGTGCATATGCACCTGGGCATGAGAAGAAAGATCATGAGAGGAAAGTGTTTTGAGAGCAGCTGAATGAGTGTGTTAGTAGTTCTGATGCACAAGACCGGGTTATAGTAATGTGTGATTTGAATGCAAAGGTGAGTAATGTGGCAGTTGAGGGAATAGTTGGTATACATGGGGTGTTCAGTGTTGTAAATGGAAATGGTGAAGAACTTGTAGATTTATGTGCTGAAAAAGGACTGGTGATTGGAAATACCCGGTTTGAAAAGCGAGATATTCATAAGTATACGTATGTAAGTAGGAGAGATGGCCAGAGAGCGTTATTGGATTACGTGTTAATTGATAGGCGCGCAAAAGAGAGACTTTTGGATGTTAATGTGCTGAGAGGCGCAACTGGAGGGATGTCTGATCATTATCTTCTGGAGTCGAAGGTGAAGATTTGTGGGGGTTTTCAGAAAAGAAGAGAGAATGTTTAGGTGAAGAGAGTGGTGAGAGTAAGTGAGCTTGGGAAGGAGACTTGTGTGAGGAAGTACCAGGAGAGACTGAGTACAGAATGGAAAAAGGTGAGAACAAAGGAGGTAAGGGGAGTGGGGGAGGAATGGGATGTATTTAGGGAAGCAGTGATGGCTTGCGCAAAGGATGCTTGTGGCATGAGAAGCGTGGGAGATGGGTTGATTAGAAAGGGTAGCGAGTGGTGTGATGAAGAAGTAAGATTATTAGTGAAAGAGAAGACAGAGGAATTTGGACGATTTTAGCAGGGAAAAATGCAAATGAGTGGGAGATGTATAAAAGAAAGAGGCAAGAGGTCAAGAGAAAGGTGCAAGAGGTGAAAAAGAGGGCAAATGAGAGTTGGGGTGAGAGTATCATTAAATTTTAGGGAGAATAAAAAGATGTTTTGGAAGGAGATAAATAAAGTGCGTAAGACAAGGTAGCAAATGGGAACTTCAGTGAAGGGCGCTAATGGGGAGGTGATAACAAGTAGTGATGATGTGAAAAGGAGATGGAGTGAGTATTTTGAAGGTTTGTTGAATGTGTTTGATGATAGAGTGGCAGATATAGGGTGTTTTGGTCGAGGTGGTGTGCAAAGTGAGAGGGTTAGGGAAAATGATTTGGTAAACAGAGAAGAGGTAGTAAAAGCTTTGCGGAAGGTGAAAGCCGGCAAGGCAGCAGGTTTGGATGGTAATGCAGTGAAATTGATTAAAAAAAGGGGTGACTGTATTGTTGACTGGTTGGTAAGGTTATTTAATGTATGTATGATTCATAGTGAGGTGCCTGAGGATTGGCGATTGCATACTGCCATTGTACAAAGCCAAAGGGGATAAGAGTGAGTGCTCAAATTACAGAGGTATAAGTTTGTTGAGTATTCATGGTAAATTATATGGGAGGGTATTGATTGAGAGGGTGAAGGCATGTACAGAGCATCAGACTGAGGAAGAGCAGTGTGGTTTCAGAAGTGGTAGAGGATATGTGGATCAGGTGTTTGCGTTAAAGAATGTATGTGAGAAATACTTAGAAAAGCGAATGGATTTGCATGTAGCATTTATGGATCTGTAGAAGGAATATGATAGAGTTGATAGAGATGCTCTGTGGAAGGTATTAAGAATATATGGCGTGGGAGGCCAGTTGTTAGAAGCAGTAAGAAGCTATTATCGAGGATGTAAGGCATGCGTACGTGTAGGAAGAGAGGAAAGTGACTGGTTCTTAGTGAATGTAGGTTTGCGGCAGGGGTGTGTGATGTCTCCATGACTGTTTAATTTGTTTATGGATGGGGTTGTTAGGAAGGTGAATGTAAGTTTCAGAAAGAGGGACAAGTATGCAGTCTGTTGTGGATGAGAGAGCTTGGGAAGTGAGTCAGTTGTTGTTCGCTGATGATACAGCGCTGATGGCTGATTCATGTGAGAAACTGCAGAAGCTGGTGACTGAGATTGGTAAAGTGTGTGAAAGAAGAAAGCTGAGAGTAAATGTGATTAAGAGCAAGGTTATTAGGTACAGTAGGGTTGAGGGACAGGTCAATTGGGAGGTAAATTTGAATGGAAAAAACTGGAGGAAGTAAATTGTTTTAGATATCTGGTAGTGGATTTGGCAGTGGATGGACCCATGGAAGCGGAAATGAATCATAGGGTGGGGAGGGGGCGAAAGTTCTGGGAGCGTTGAAGAATGTGTGAAAGTCGAGAACATTATCTCGGTAAGAAAAAATGGGTATGATTGAAGGAATAGTGGTTCCAACAATGTTGTATGGTTGCGAGGCGTGGGCACCTCACACCACACATTGTCCTCAAACATCTCATTTCCAGCACATCCATCCTCCTGCGCACAACTCTATTCATAGCCCACGCCTCGCAACCATACAACATTGTTGGAACCACTATTCCTTCAAACATACCCATTTTTGCTTTCCGAGATAATGTTCTCGACTTCCACACATTCTTCAAGGCTCCCAGAATTTTCGCCCCCTCCCCCATCCTATGATCCACTTCCGCTTCCATGGTTCCATCCGCTGCCAGATCCACTCCCAGATATCTAAAACACTTCACTTCCTCCAGTTTTTCTCCATTCAAACTTACCTCACAATTCACTTGACCCTCATCCCTACTGTACCTAATAACATTGCTCTTGTTCACATTTGCTCTTAACTTTCTTCTTTCACACACTTTACCAAACTCAGTCAGCAGCTTCTGCAGTTTCTCACATGAATCAGCCACCAGCGCTGTATCATCAGCGAACAACAACTGACTCACTTCGCAAACTCTCTCATCCCCGACAGACTTCATACTTGCCCCTCTTTCCAAAACTCTTGCATTCACCTCCCTCACAACCCCATCCATAAACAAATTGAACAACCATGGAGACATCACACACCCCTGCCGCAAACCTACATTTACTGAGACCCAATCACTTTCCGAAATTCCTACACGTACACATGCCTTACATCCTCGATAAAAACTTTTCACTGCTTCTAACAACATGCCTCCCACACCATATATTCTTAATACCTTTCACAGAGCATCTCTATTACCTCTATCATATGCCTTCTCCAGATCCATAAATGCTACATACAAATCCATTTGCTTTTCTCAGTATTTTTCACATACATTCTTCAAAGCAAACACCTGATCCACACATCCTCTACCACTTCTGAAACCACCCTGCTCTTCCCCAATCTGATGCTCTGTACATGCTTTCACCCTCTCAATCAATATCCTCCCATATAATATACCAGGAATACACAACAAACTTATACCTCTGTAATTTGAGCACTCACTCTTATCCCCTTTGCCTTTGTACAATGGCACTATGCACGCATTCCGCCAATCCTCAGGCACCTCACCATGAGTCATACATACATTAAATAACCTTACCAACCAGTCAACAATACAGTCACCCCCTTTTTTAATAAATTCCACTGCAATACCATCCAAACCTGCTGCCTTGCCGGCTTTCATCTTCCGCAAAGCTTTTACTACCTCTTCTCTGTTTACCAAATAATTTTCCCTAACCCTCTCACTTTGCACACCACCTCGACCAAAACACCCTATATCTGCCACTCTATCATCAAACACATTCAATAAACCTTCAAAATACTCACTCCATCTCCTTCTAACATCACCACTACTTGTTAATACCTCCCCATTTGCGCCCTTCACTGAAGTTCCCATTTGCTCCCTTGTCTTACGCACTTTATTTACCTCCTTCCAGAACATCTTTTTATTTTCCCTGAAATTCAATAATACTCTCTCACCCCAACTCTCATGTGCCCTTTTTTTCACCTCTTGCACCTTTCTCTTGACCTCCTGCCTCTTTCTTTTATACATCTTCCACTCAATTGCATTTTATCCCTGCAAAAATCGTCCAAATGCCTCTCTCTTCTCTTTCACTAATACTCTTACTTCTTCATCCCACCACTCACTACCCTTTCTAATCAACCCACCTCCCACTCTTCTCATGCCACAAGCATCTTTTGCGCAATCCATCACTGATTCCCTAAATACATCCCATTCCTCCCCCACTCCCCTTACTTCCATTGTTCTCACCTTTTTCCATTCTGTACTCATTCTCTCCTGGTACTTCATCACAAAAGTCTCCTTCCCAAGCTCACTTATATATATATATATATATATATATATATATATATATATATATATATATATATATATATATATATATATGTGTGTGTGTGTGTGTACGTGTAGGAAGAGAGGAAAGTGATTGGTTCTCAGTGAATGTAGGTTTGCGGCAGGGGTGTGTGATGTCTCCATGGTAGTTTGATTTGTTTATGGATGGGGTTGTTAGGGAGGTGAATGCAAGAGTTTTGGAAAGAGGGGCAAGTATGGGAAGCAAAGTGAGATTATTGCTAAAAGGGAGAACTGAAAGATTCTTGGTGTCAATAGGAGGTTTGGGCTCAGCTCTATAAAATGATTTCTTTGCTAACTTAAGGGATTTATCAATTAAAGATCTAGGGTACCCATAGGAATATCTTGATCACGCGCAAAATTGTGATCCATTCCAATATATATATATATATATATATATATATATATATATATATATATATATATATATATATATATATATATATATATATATATATGTATATATATATATATATATATATATATATATATATATATATATATATATATATATATATATATATATATATATATATTTATATATATATATATATATATATATATATATATATATATATATATATATATAATATATATATATATACATATATATATATTATTTTTTTTTTCCTTGGGGATAGGGGAGAAAGAATACTTCCCACGTATTCCCTGCGTGTCGTAGAAGGCGACTAAAAGGGAAGGGAGCGGGGGGCTGGAAATCCTCCCCTCTCAGATTTTTTTTTAATTTTCCAAAAGAAGGAACAGAGAAGGGGGCCAGGTGAGGATGTTCCCTCAAAGGTCCAATCCTCTGTTCTTAACGCTACCTTGCTAACGCGGGAAATGGCGAATAGTATAAATATATATATATATATATATATATATATATATATATATATATATATATATATATATATATATATTTTTTTTTTTTTTTTTTCAAACTATTCGCCATTTCCCGCGTTAGCGAGGTAGCGTTAAGAACAGAGGACTGGGCCTTTGAGGGAATATCCTTACCTGGCCCCCTTCTCTGTTCCTTCTTTTGGAAAATTAAAAAAAACGAGAGGGGAGGATTTCCAGCCCCCCGCTCCCTCCCCTTTTAGTCGCCTTCTACGACACGCAGGGAATACGTGGGCAGTATTCTTTCTCCCCAATCCCCAGGGATTATATATATATATATATATATATATATATATATATATATATATATATATATATATATATATATATATATATATATATATATATATATATATTCTTATGAGACCACGGGGGCAACGAAACACATACGTTCCCAAGTGCACTTTCATGTGATAATCACATCATCAGGGGAGACACAAGAGAGAAATATAACAATCGCATGTTTACCAAATGGTGTCCTAGCTTCGTCTCTTCGATGTATATCAACTGACTGCTATATTTCTCTACTGTGTCTCCCCTGACGATGTGAATATTACACGAAAGTGGACTAGAGAACTTGTCGTGTTCCATTTTCCCCATAGACTCATAGAAATATCTTGATCACGCGCAAAATTGTGATCCTTTCTTATATATGTATATATATATATATATATATATATATATATATATATATATATATATATATATATATATATATATATATATATATATATATATATATATATATATATGTTGTTCGCTGATGATACAGCGCTGGTGGCTGATTCATTTGAGAAACTGCAGAAGCTGTTGGCTGAGTTTGGTAAAGTGTGTGAAAGAAGAAAGTTAAGAGTAAATGTGAATAAGAGAAAGGTTATTAGGTACAGTAGGGTTGAGGGTCAACTCAATTGGGAGGTGAGTTTGAATGGAGAAAAATTGGAGGAAGTGAAGTGTTTTAGAAATCTGGGAGTGGATCTGGCAGCGGATGGAACCATGGAAGCGGAAGTGGATCATAGGGTGGGGGAGGGGGCGAAAATTCTGGGAGCCTTGAAGAATGTGTGGAAGTCGAGAACATTATATCGGAAAGCAAAAATGGGTATGTTTGAAGGAATAGTGGTTCCAACAATGTTGTATGGTTGCGAGGCGTGAGCTATGGATAGAGTTGTGCGCAGGAGGATGGATGTGCTGGAAATGAGATGTTTGAGGACAATGTGTGGTGTGAGGTGGTTTGATCGAGTAAGTAACGTAAGGGTAAGAGAGATGTGTGGAAATAAAAAGAGCGTGGTTGAGAGAGCAGAAGAGGGTGTTTTGAAATGGTTCGGGCACATGGAGAGAATGAGTGAGGAAAGATTGACCAAGAGAATATATGTGTCGGAGGTGGAGGGAACGAGGAGAAGAGGGAGACCAAATTGGAGGTGGAAAGATGGAGTGAAAAAGATTTTGTGTGATCGGGGCCTGAACATGCAGGAGGGTGAAAGAAGGGCAAAGAATAGAGTGAATTGGAGCGATGTGGTATACCGGGGTTGACGTGCTGTCATTGGATTGAATGAAGGCATGTGTATGGGGTGGGTTGGACCATTTCTTTCGTCTGTTTCCTTGCGCTACCTCGCAAACGCGGGAGACAGCGACAAAGCAAAAAAAAAAAAATAAAAATATATATGTATATATATATATTTTTTTTTTCTATTTTTTTTTGCTTTATCGCTGTCTCCCGCGTTTGCGAGGTAGCGCAAGGAAACAGACGAAAGAAATGGTCCAACCCACCCCATACACATGCCTTCATTCAATCCAATGACAGCACGTCAACCCCGGTATACCACATCGCTCCAATTCACTCTATTCTTTGCCCTTCTTTCACCCTCCTGCATGTTCAGGCCCCGATCACACAAAATCTTTTTCACTCCATCTTTCCACCTCCAATTTGGTCTCCCTCTTCTCCTCGTTCCCTCCACCTCCGACACATATATCCTCTTGGTCAATCTTTCCTCACTCATTCTCTCCATGTGACCAAACCATTTCAAAACACCCTCTTCTGCTCTCTCAACCACGCTCTTTTTATTTCCACACATCTCTCTTACCCTTACGTTACTTACTCGATCAAACCACCTCACACCACACATTGTCCTCAAACATCTCATTTCCAGCACATCCATCCTCCTGCGCACAACTCTATCCATAGTCCACGCCTCGCAACCATACAACATTGTTGGAACCACTATTCCTTCAAACATACCCATTTTTGCTTTCCGAGATAATGTTCTCGACTTCCACACATTCTTCAAGGCTCCCAGAATTTTCGCCCCCTCCCCCACCCTATGATCAACTTCCGCTTCCATGGTTCCATCCGCTGACAGATCCACTCCCAGATATCTAAAAACACTTCACTTCCTCCAGTTTTTCTCCATTCAAACTCACCTCCCAATTGAATTGACCCTCAACCCTACTGTACCTAATAACCTTGCTCTTATTCACATTTACTCTTAACTTTCTTCTTTCACACACTTTACCAAACTCAGTCAGCAGCTTCTGCAGTTTCTCACATGAGTCAGCCACCAGCGCTGTATCATCTGCGAACAACAACTGACTCACTTCCCAAGCTCTCTCATCCCCAACAGACTTCATACTTGCCCCTCTTTCCAAAACTCTTGCATTCACCTCCCTAACAACCCCATCCATAAACAAATTAAACAACCATGGAGACATCACACACCCCTGCCGCAAACCTACATCCACTGAGAAACCAATCACTTTCCTCTCTTCCTACACGTACACATGCCTTACATCCTCGATAAAAACTTTTCACTGCTTCTAACAACTTTCCTCCCACACCATATATTCTTAATACCTTCCACAGAGCATCTCTATCAACTCTATCATATGCCTTCTCCAGATCCATAAATGCTACATACAAATCCATTTGCTTTTCTAAGTATTTCTCACATACATTCTTCAAAGCAAACACCTGATCCACACATCCTCTACCACTTCTGAAACCACACTGCTCTTCCCCAATCTGATGCTCTGTACATGCCTTCACCCTCTCAATCAATACCCTCCCATATAATTTGCCAGGAATACTCAATAAATTTATACCTCTGTAATTTGAGCACTCACTCTTATCCCCTTTGCCTTTATACAATGGCACTATGCACGCATTCCTCTAATCCTCAGGCACCTCACCATGAGTCATACATACATTAAATAACCTTACCAACCAGTCAACAATACAGTCACCCCCTTTTTCAATAAATTCCACTGCAATACCATCCAAACCTGCTGCCTTGCCGGCTTTCATCTTCCGCAAAGCTTTTACTATATATTCTTTACTATATATTCTTTTTTTCTTTTTTCATACTATTCGCTATTTCCCGCGATAGCGAGGTAGCGCTAAGAACTGAGGACTGGGCCTTTGAGGGAATATCCTCACCTGGCCCTCTTCTCTGTTCCTTCTTTTGGAAAATCAAAAAAAAAGGAAAAAAAAAAAATATATATATATATATATATATATATATATTTTTTTTATACTTTGTCGCTGTATCCCGCGTTTGCGAGGTAGCGCAAGGAAACAGACGAAAGAAATGGCCCACCCCCCCCCATACACATGTACATACACACGTTACACACGCAAATATACATACCTACACAGCTTTCCATGGTTTACCCCAGACGCTTCACATGCCTTGATTCAATCCACTGACAGCACGTCAACCCCTGTATACCACATCGCTCCAATTCACTCTATTCCTTGCCCTCCTTTCACCCTCCTGCATGTTCAGGCCCCGATCACACAAAATCTTTTTCACTCCATCTTTCCACCTCCAATTTGGTCTCCCTCTTCTCGTTCCCTCCACCTCCGACACATATATGCTCTTGGTCAATCTTTCCTCACTCATTCTCTCCATGTGCCCAAACCATTTCAAAACACCCTCTTCTGCTCTCTCAACCACGCTCTTTTTATTTCCACACATCTCTCTTACCCTTACGTTACTTACTCGATCAAACCACCTCACACCACACATTTTCCTCAAACATCTCATTTCCAGCACATCCATCCTCCTGCGCACATCTCTATCCATAGCCCACGCCTCGCAACCATACAACATTGTTGGAACCACTATTCCTTCAAACATACCCATTTTTGCTTTCCGAGATAATGTTCTCGACTTCCACACATTTTTCAAGGCTCCCAAAATTTTCGCCCCCTCCCCCACCCTATGATCCACTTCCGCTTCCATGGTTCCATCCGCTGACAGATCCACTCCCAGATATCTAAAACACTTCACTTCCTCCAGTTTTTCTCCATTCAAACTCACCTCCCAATTGACTTGACCCTCACCCCTACTGTACCTCATAACCTTGCTCTTATTCACATTTACTCTTAACTTTCTTCTTCCACACACTTTACCAAACTCAGTCACCAGCTTCTGCAGTTTCTCACATGAATCAGTCACCAGCGCTGTATCATCAGCGAACAACAACTGACTCACTTCCCAAGCTCTCTCATCCCCAACAGACTTCATACTTGCCCCTCTTTCCAAGACTCTTGCATTTACCTCCCTAACAACCCCATCCATAAACAAATTAAACAACCATGGAGACATCACACACCCCTGCCGCAAACCTACATTCACTGAGAACCAATCACTTTCCTCTCTTCCTACACGTACACATGCCTTACATCCTCGATAAAAACTTTTCATTGCTTCTAACAACTTGCCTCCCACACCATATATTCTTAATACCTTCCACAGAGCATCTCTATCAACTCTATCATATGCCTTCTCCAGATCCATAAATGCTACATACAAATCCATTTGCTTTTCTAAGTATTTCTCACATACATTCTTCAAAGCAAACACCTGATCCACACATCCTCTACCACTTCTGAAACCGCACTGCTCTTCCCCAATCTGATGCTCTGTACATGCCTTCACCCTCTCAATCAATACCCTCCCATATACTTTACCAGGAATACTCAACAAACTTATACCTCTGTAATTTGAGCACTCACTCTTATCTCCTTTGCCTTTGTACAATGGCACTATGCACGCATTCCGCCAATCCTCAGGCACCTCACCATGAGTCATACATACATTAAATAACCTTACCAACCAGTCAACAATACAGTCACCCTCTTTTTTAATAAATTCCACTGCAATACCATCCAAACCTGCTGCCTTGCCGGCTTTCATCTTCCGCAAAGCTTTTACTACCTCTTCTCTGTTTACCAAATCATTTTCCCTAACCCTCTCACTTTGCACACCACCTCGACCAAAACACCCTATATCTGCCACTCTGTCATCAGACACATTCAACAAACCTTCAAAATACTCATTCCATCTCCTTCTCACATCACCGCTACTTGTTATCACCTCCCCATTTACGCCCTTCACTGAAGTTCCCATTTGCTCCCTTGTCTTATGCACCCTATTTACCTCCTTCCAGAACATCTTTTTATTCTCCCTAAAATTTACTGATAGTCTCTCACCCCAACTCTCATTTGCCCTTTTTTTCACCTCTTGCACCTTTCTCTTGACCTCCTGTCTCTTTCTTTTATACTTCTCCCACTCAATTGCATTTTTTCCCTGCAAAAATCGTCCAAATGCCTCTCTCTTCTCTTTCACTAATACTCTTACTTCTTCATCCCACCACTCACTACCCTTTCTAAACAGCCCACCTCCCACTCTTCTCATGCCACAAGCATCTTTTGCGCAATCCATCACTGATTCCCTAAATACATCCCATTCCTCCCCCACTCCCCTTCCATTGTTCTCACCTTTTTCCATTCTGTACACAGTCTCTCCTGGTACTTTCCCACACAGGTCTCCTTCCCAAGCTCACTTACTCTCACCACCTTCTTCACCCCAACATTCACTCCTCTTTTCTGAAAACCCATACTAATCTTCACCTTAGCCTCCACAAGATAATGATCAGACATCCCTCCAGTTGCACCTCTCAGCACATTAACATCCAAAAGTCTCTCTTTCGCACGCCTGTCAATTAACACGTAATCCAATAACGCTCCCTGGCCATCTCTCCTACTTACATAAGTATACTTATGTATATCTCGCTTTTTAAACCAGGTATTCCCAATCATCAGTCCTTTTTCAGCACATAAATCTACAAGCTCTTCACCATTTCCATTTACAACACTGAACACCCCATGCATACCAATTATTCCCTCAACTGCCACATTACTTACCTTTGCATTCAAATCACCCATCACTATAACCCGGTCTCGTGCATCAAAACCGCTAACACACTCATTCAGCTGCTCCCAAAACACTTGCCTCTCATGATCTTTCTTCTCATGCCCAGGTGCATATGCACCAATAATCACCCACCTCTCTCCATCAACTTTCAATTTTACCCATATTAATCGAGAATTTACTTTCTTACATTCTATTACATACTCCCACAACTCCTGTTTCAGGAGTATTGCTACTCCTTCCCTTGCTCTTGTCCTCTCACTAACCCCTGACTTCACTCCCCAGACATTTCCAAACCACTCTTCCCCTTTACCCTTGAGCTTCGTTTCACTCAGAGCCAAAACATCCAGGTTATATATATATATATATATATATATGGTTGAGAGAGCAGAAGAGGGTGTTTTGAAATGGTTCGGGCACATGGAGAGAATGAGTGAGGAAAGATTGACCAAGAGAATATATGAGTCGGAGGTGGAGGGAACGAGAAGAGGGAGACCAAATTGGAGGTGGAAAGATGGAGTGAAAACGATTTTGTGTGATCGGGGCCTGAACATGCAGGAGGGTGAAAGGAGGGCAAGGAATAGAGAGAATTGGAGCGATGTGGTATACCGGGGTTGACGTGCTGTCAGCGGATTCAATCAAGGCATGTGAAGCGTCTGGGGTAAACCATGGAAAGCTGTGTAGGTATGTGTATTTGCGTGTGTGGACGTATGTATATACATGTGTATGTGGGTGGGTTGGGCCATTTCTTTCGTCTGTTTCCTTGCGCTTCCTCGCAAACGCGTGAGACAGCGACAAAGCAAAAAAAAAAAAAAACGAAAAAAATATATATGGTAAACAAGCAACTATCCGAGACGAGATGGCGTTGACTGAGGCATTCAGTTACCCCTGCTGTCTTACCTATCATTAGTACAATATGTAAACTTACCAGATGTGTCTCCACAGGACTGATCTCTTGAACCATTCCACCAGGAGAGGAAAGAATTGTAGTAGAAATAGACTGGATAGGAATCGCACAGAGAAAGAAAAGCCAGAGATTAATGGTTGGGAGAGTAACACAGTGAAAGCGATAGATTGAGGTATGAATATACAACACGTAGAACCAGACAAGTTATTGGTCCCCGACTTCATGCATGCTAAAAAGTGTGTAAGATTAGCAATTCTACGAAGAGAGACATTCCAGGTGTATATATAAATGGTATGTATAGATAACCAAACACTGTAGGTAACATTCCAGTATAGAATGGCAGTAAAAGAAAGGCAGATACCCAATAGGTGGAGCTCATTCCAAACACACCCAGTCAGCAGGATGGGCTTATGACGTCCCGATATAAACGGGGGAGTGTATGACGTCACAGTGTAAATATCAGGGTTTAGTGTCCTCGTATGAAATAAAAAAAAAAATAAGAAATTCATAACGTCACGCAAAGAAAACAGGGATTGATGGCATGACGTAATAATGGAACCATTATGTACGTACAGGAAATTGATGAGGTTTACGGTCCACACACGAGATATTGGCGTCCTTACATGAAGCTCAAGATTGATGACTGCAATTCAAATACTTATTTTACTTATTCATTATACTTAATCGCTGTTTCCCACGTCAGCGAGGTAGAGCCAGGAAACAGACGAAGAATGGCTTAACCACTCATACACACACACACACACACATACACACACACATATATATATATATATATATATATATATATTACATATATATATTATTACATGACAGCTAGAGACTGAGTGTGAACGGATGGGGCCTTTGTTGTCTTTTCCTAGCATTACCTCGCACACATAAGGGGGGGAGGGTGTTGTTATTCTATGTGTGGTGGGGTGGCGATGGAAATGAATAAAGGCAGACAGTATGAATTATGTACATGGGTATATATGTATATGTCTGTGTGTGTATATATATGTGTACATTGAGATGTATAGGTATGTGTATGTGCTGTGTGTGGACGTGTCTGCCTTTATTCATTCCCATCGTCACCTCGCCACACATGGAATACCATCCCCCTCCCCCCTCATGTGTGCGGGGTAGCGCTAGGAAAAGACAACAAAGGCCCCATTCGTTCGCACTCAGTCTCTAGCTGTCATGCAATAATGCCCGAAACCACAGCTCCCTTTTCACATTCAGGCCTCACACAACTTTCCATGGTTTACCCCAGACGCTTTACATGCCCTGATTCAATCCACTGACAGCACGTCAACCCTGGTATACCACATCGATCCAATTCACTCTATTCCTTGCCCGCCTTTCACCCTCCTGCATGTTCAGGCCCCGATCACACAAAATCTTTTTCACTCCATCTTTCCACCTCCAATTTGGTCTCCCACTTTACCTCGTTCCCTCCACCTCCAACACATATATCCTCTTGGTCAATCTTTTCTCACTCATTCTCTTCATGTGCCCAAACCATTTCAAAACACCCTCTTCTGCTCTCTCAACCATGCTCTTTTTATTTCCACACATCTCTCTTACCCTTACATTACTTAATCGATCAGACCACCTCACACCACACATTGTCCTCAAACATCTCATTTCCAGCACATCCATCCTCCTGCGCACAACTCTATCTATAGCCCACGCCTCGCAACCATACAACATTGTTGGAACCACTATTCTTTCAAACATACCCATTTTTGCTTTCCGAGATAATGTTCTCGACTTCCACACATTCTTCAACGCTCCCAGGATATTCGCCCCCTCCCTCACCCTATGATTCACTTCCGCTTCTATGGTTCCATCCGCTGCCAGATCCACTCCCAGATACCTAAAACACTTTACTTCCTCCAGTTTTTCTCCATTCAAACTTACCTCCCAATTGACTTGACCCTCAACCCTACTGTACCTCATAACCTTGCTCTTATTCACATTTACTCTTAGCTTTCTTCTTTCACACACTTTACCAAACTCAGTCACCAGCTTCTGCAGTTTCTCACATGAATCATCCACCAGCGCTGTATCATCAGCGAACAACAACTGACTCACTTCCCATGCTCTCTCATCCACAACAGACTTCATTTTTGCCCCTCTTTCCAAAACTCTTGCATTCACGTCCCTAACAACCCCATCCATAAACAAATTAAACAACCATGGAGACATCACACACCCCTGCAACAAACCTACATTCCCTGAGAACCAATCACTTTCCTCTCTTTCTACACGTACACATGCCTTACATCCTCGATAAAAACTTTTCACTGCTTCTAACAACTTGCCACCCACACCATATATTCTTAATACCTTCCACAGAGCATCTCTATCAACTCTATCATATATATATATATATATATATATATATATATATATATATATATATATATATATATATATATATATATATATATATATATATATATATATATATATATATTTATATATATATATATATATATATATATATGCCCATACACGTACATATACATATATACATATGTACATATACATATATACACATATACATATTCATACTTGCTTGCCTTCATCCATTTCTGTCGCTACCCCGCCACACAGGAAATACCAGGGATCAATCAAGGCTGTCGTGTAAATCACTCAAGGCTGGCGTGGGGGGATTCAGTAAGTCAAGTTCTTGAAGTCTTTGAAGTCTTTTTGCTCAGTCTTCAGTCAGCAGCAGCGATTAACACACTCCCGATACGGTTCAAGTAAGTCTCCTCTTGCCTTTTAATTTCACTATCTTTCTTTTCCAGTGGTAATCCCCGCGAAAGTCTGTCCAAACTTTCCTCATTTTGAGCCTCTCAACGCACTTCTTTGAGTCAAACCTCTCACACTTAGACGTCTCTCTCTCTCTCTCTCTCTCTCTCTCTCTCTCTCTCTCTCTCTCTCTCTCTCTCTCTCTCTCTCTCTCTCTCTCTCCTTCTCTCTCTCTCCTTCTCTCTCTCCTTCTCTCTCTCCTTCTCTCTCTCTCTCTCTCTCTCTCTCTCTCTCTCTCTCTCTCTCTCTCTCTCTCTCTCTCTCTCTCTCTCTCAGTCACAAGAAGTGCTTTTCTCAAGCGATGCCAGCAAACCCCTGAGGTTCATTATACTCAGCTTGCACCTGCGTCTCTCGTCTCCCCATATATCCTAACCCTCATACAATCGCTTGCTCTTCCTTAAGGTTTTTCTCTAATAAAAGTAACGTATCCCCAGATTGTTATCAAGCTATGCCAAGATATCATAGACGACTAAGCTTTTATTAGAATACAGAACAGAATATTGCCAAATGATGAACAGAGCCGACTGAGAAAGTGGACACAAGCATTGCTGAAACATGAATGATCTATAGAATACGAAGTATAAAAACTATATTCTAGCAGCAAGGAATGAGAGAGAAAAAGAAAAAGGAACAAGCGGGGAACTGAACTAAATTCAGGGCGAATATAACGAGAAAGCTTTTGTAGGAACAGACACACAAAGAATGTTGCAGAAAAGGAATATACAGGAAATGAATAAATGAATAAATTTCTATAAAAATTCACTGAAAGCTAACATTTGAATAAGTTAGAACAGGAAACGTCAGCATTTGTGAGTGAATGTAGTAGATATTATCTTCACTACGAGGAGAGAGAGATCATTAAACATATCTTCACTACAATCCCCGGTAAGCTTAGATTGACTTCAACCTCGACGAACTCATTTTCGTATCATCCTCGACAAACTCATCATCATCACACACCCTCCAAACTCATATTTACTTCGCCCTTGACAGACTCATCTTCACCCTCGACGAACTCATCTTCACTTCGCCCTCGACAACCTCATCTTCCTTACAACCTAAATGCCAATGGATCTTTGGCCTGACCCATGCGGAGTTTAACAGGTTAAAGCCACCTTCACTATACCTTTGAACCTACTGAGTCATCTTAACGCCCTTCATCCCCAGGTAGGGAGGTAATCACTCCCCAGACTTTACCCTAAGCTTCCCAAAAGCTAGCACCTCTCTCTTCACCAACCCTCATACTCGTTTTACTATCCTGTCTCTATCCATCACGAGGAATGGGATTTATGTTCTATTACTGTCCTCCAACAGATAGCCTCCTCATAGACCACCAGGCCTTCCAATATCTGTCTTTCTCATGCACCCCACATGCCACCGCTAAAGATCTATTCATGCATAAATGTCAGCTGTGAATTACACCACTGAGGAGAAAAAAAAAGTTTATTGGATTTTGTTCTCCATATTATCGCCACTGTATAGTTCTATATACCATAGCAAAGCGCTAGCCTTGCTTTGCTCAATTCCCGCTCTAGCGTTGCTCGATTTCCTCGCCTATCTTGCTATATTCCAATGCCAGTCTTGCTTAAGGAAGGAAATGCAGAGTAAGCACCTCCCCCAGCGTCTCTTAGCATACTCCTCACCTGACGTGTTGGCACCAACAACATGCACAGAGTAAGGTCTAGAGAAATATTGACGTCAGCTTATTCGCGTCGATTCATGAGCAAAACGAACAATATTTCCATTTCAGGAGTATTCCTTGGGATTATGACATAGGGTCACTTTCTTCAGAACGGTTGCAAAGTCTAGATAATTGATTAGTCGAACTTTTGGGCACCATTTTCCAACACGTAGCCTGAGATGTTAGCGAGGGTTGTGCTACACTTGAGCGATCCGGTTGCTGTACGTTTTGGCAGACTCTTTCAGGGGCAAAAGGAACCCCGGAGGGAGCAGGTCGATCGTCCTTGAGAAATCCCATCACTGGACAGTTCTCAATCATTTAAAAAGAATCATATCTGAATGATGAAGACAGTGAGATAAACAATGACACACTGTCTATGATAACAACTCACCAGGTGTTCTTGGTGATAAACCAATTGAAAATCGTAAAGAGGTTTAGTAATCGCACTGAAGACGAGGGAATCGCTTCCAATTCAACTAACCGGTCCATTACCCTCAGGAAACGGCGACTTCGTTCTAGACAATAAGCTGGAGGCAAAGAGCTTATTTTTCTCTCTCTCTTATTTTCTCAGCGTTTACCGTTTTCTTATGCTAGCTGTGGCGGCACGGGCTTCTGAATGCCCTAATCATTGCTCTCTCTCTCTCTCTCTCTCTCTTCTCTCTCTCTCTCTCTCTCTCTCTCTCTCTCTCTCTCTCTCTCTCTCTCTCTCTCTCTCTCTCTCTCTCCCCCCCACCACATCACAACTATATATACTTGGATTACGCCTGACTGGACCTTCGATCTTCACACAAGAGTGTTTACCTTCGGTGAACTTCATAATGATGGAGATATTTATTTATATGTTAGACACATCCACCCTAGTGAACTAGTGAACTGGTAACTCTCGAGAGGCCTATGTCGAAGCTGCGTTCGCCTCACTGTGATCAACACAGGACGACAGCCTCCTGACCGCAGGAGTTGTGACCCTCCTGACCACAGGAACTGTGACCTTCCCAGCTAACTATAGGAGTTGTGACCCTCCCAGGTGACCACAGGAGTTGTGACCCTCCTGACCACAGGAACTGTGACCTTCCCAGCTAACTATAGGAGTTGTGACCCTCCCAGGTGACCGCAGGAGTTGTGACCCTCCTGACCACAGGAACTGTGACCTTCCCAGCTGACTATAGGAGTTGTGACCCTCCCAGGTGACCGCAGGAGTTGTGACCCACCCAGCTGACCACAGGAGTTGTGATCCACCCAGCTGACCACATGAACTCAATAAGTGTTCTCATTGGTTAGAGGGGCGATCGACTGCCCAACGTCCGTCACCACAATCACCTTGTACCAACCAGTGCTGTCCACGCACAAGAAGTACCCCATACCTACCACTGTGAATGTCTAATAGAGCAATCCACAAACAAGTGCACGGCTAAAAACGCAGATAGCTCAGTTTTCTCATAGTTATGTGTCTATCAACTACGACATTACTGTAACGCTACCAACGTGAAAATATTCATTACTTAATGTACATCATTAACTACATAAGGTCAACACAACGCTACTGTGATTCAGCCAGTATGTAACTATACATCATGTAATGTCGAAGTAAGCACCACTACCACTACATGTATCATAATGTATAAACAATAAAATATGCTCTGTAAAACTTCCTTTACTATGGGGACAGATTTCGGTCATGTGCTTATCCAAAGCGTACCAGTCTCCAGTTCCACCTTGATCTAAAGCTTTTTTGTGACTGGTTGATTGATTATCCCCCCAGTAATGTAATCCTTGAACAGTATGTCTTCAGCCGAATGGCTGTCTGAATTCAGCAAGACTTTATTGATTTATTACATGCAGTCACGTACATATCCCCAGGCCAGTACAGAGTCAAGATCTCGCCCAAGCCATAGGCAAGCCTTTGAAGTCCAAGTTACCATCAAATGAAGCTCTGAAGGGCTCGGGTAATTTTGAAATCGATTCTTACTTGCAAAATTCATTACAAACTTCATACCGAAGATGTGAAAAGTTTTAACGAGTTGAGAGCATTCCTTGTGGCACTGATAGTGTTCCAACACGACCTGTTGATTCTGAATATAAAGATTTTTCTTGATACCTCAGGTGAAATTGTTGAAGCCTAGAGTCCACTAGCCAATGCCTGATTTCATGTGCCTTCTGCATAAAGACAGTATGATATGTGGCATTCGTTTCTATGATCTAGGTATGGTATATGAGCTGAGATGGCGTAGATCATCAACATCTAAGGCAATGGATTACGACCAAGAGGCCCCAACTTTCCATCCCTTAAATAACCTTTTGGTTAAGATTAAAGTAATGGACCTCGAGTACAACTTCATGATACCATGTTCAGCGTGTAAAGTACTTCTCTCCTTGGACACCACTCACTTTCCAGCTAACATTCCAGCTCCCTCAGAGTTTTGAATCAGTGGGCGAATTTGAAGTTCCCATGTAGTTACAAAGCCACCGAGGAAAACACTCAACTTCACCTACTGTCTCTCTTGTGAAACTGTACTAGAAGTTCCCCTTAGAGGTAGCTAAACCCCTTGATCCATCATCAGTTCCCCTCAGAGGCAACTAAACCCTCTCATCCATCGTCAAAATACCTCCCTCAACCAGATAAATAATACCCTAATGACACGAAAAGTTCCTATCATCAAATTTTAAACCCGAGTCTCTTTCAGTGAGATGCCTTCATCTGATGCATCACCCTGATACCCGACCTTCTCTCCGAGAGTTCCGCATGTCATTAGCTTTACACAGACCCTGCAACTCCCACAGACTCTCTACAGTTTAGAAACATGAAAACCTCCTTTATCACCCACGGCCTCTTCGGTTCCCTGGACTTTATCCATCTTATCTTTAATCAATTTCACGGAGGCCCTTTACCAAATAACCGTAACGCAGTCGTTAGCTGAGCCGTTAACACTGTGTTGCGGAGTGATATCGTCCCGTGGCTGTATGTTGCTAAGGGGTCCACTTCCACTAGTGGTCTGCCACAAAGCACAAACTCAAGTCCCCTGTGCGACCTTATCCTCACAAACGATGCCCTTATGGTTGAACCTGCTCAATGGGAGTACTTTAATGACCCCTAATGATTGCACCTGCTCGACCAACTATCAGCGTCAGCGATAACAAGAGCTCCCTATGTTCAACGGTCCTCCATGACACTACACCCAGCAATCTCCGAAGCTGGTTACCGATAATCATGTTACCAAACCAAACCTCTCATTACGAGTCCTGTGCCACTCAATGCTCTTTCTCTCTCACTAAGCCCTCGAAGACTCCTCCACGTCGCTCACTCCACCATGTTTCTCCATTTAGAAGGAGCACCTCAGCACTATCGTGAAACCCTCGAGTAATCGTCTCTGAATTCCTCGAAGACTTAGGACACTTAGACTCCCTGCACCTGAGGACGAGAGCACCTACATTGTCCCCAGACCCACGTATACCTATCCCGCTTGCTCTTCCTCCATGTCCAACATAGGAGAGACAATACTACACAAAAGGTATTGAAAAAAAAACCTAAGAGCATCCTCAATCCTCTTGACATTGTTTACCAAGAGGTTCTAAACCCACTGGTCCTCTCAGCCCTCTGCAACCATTACCTGGATAACATCTAGCACTCCAGGAAGAAGCTACTGACCCCAATCCTTACCGTCATTTACCTCCTCCCATCAGGGATCCCTCGTTCCCGAGATGTATTTCGACATCAGAACCGAATCAGGCTGTTCCAGGCCCATAAACACGGCCACGAGAACAGCTCTGCTTTAACCAGCGTGAACATCTTAACCTTCAGTGGTGCGTAAAGACTTCCTGTTTAACACCCTCTGCCTTCCAACAATCCAGTGTCAGTTATTGTTTCTATTTTCTCTATATATTCTCAAACTTTGGATCTTTTATTATTATCATTATTATTATCATTATTATTATTATTATTATTATTATCATTATTATTATTATTATTATTATTATTATTATTATTATCATTATTATTATTATCATTGATTTATCATTATCATCATTATTATCATTATTATTATCATCAATATTATCATTATCACTATTATTGATATTATAATTATTTTCATTGATATTATTATTGATATCATTATTCTTATTGATATTATTATTGATATTATCATTATCATTACCTATCAATATAAGCATAAGTATCTTATTATTAAAATGATTATGATTATCATTATCAATATCCAAAAAGGTTGCATAAAATCATCTCATTACTCCAGTTTAAGAATTCCATGTTTTACTCGGCAAAGCTTCCACACACACACACACACACACACACACATACTCGTCTACCTCCCGACTTAAAACTGCCCCTCTGGTTTACTGAGTTCCATCTCAACGCGCCCGAAAATTGAATTTGCCATCTAACCTTGTTCCCTGGAATTGCTCTGCTTTTTTTTTTCAATCCTATAAAACAGTCGGCCATGTTCCTCCTAAATGTATTAATCCACACACAGAGGAATTCGAAACTTTTTTTTTCTTTTTGTAGGCTGGGAACCCGTATAGTCAAATTACGAGTGTGTGTGTGTGTGTGTGTGTGTGTGTATATGTGTGTGTGTGTGTGTGTGTGTGTGTGTCCTGAGCATTGTTTCACATATGAATGAGAGAAATACGTTCCGCTACTATTGAGAATTTCTGTGCATCTATAGATATTCAATACAACACATGCCTTCGAAAAATCTATATACATCGGTGTTCAGCGTCGTGGAACAGTTCATGTCCTGCATGAAGTCATGCTCGCATTCACAAATGCGAGGGTAAGAGCAAGTGATATTATATGATATTCGTTCGACAGCAAAATGCGTAACGTTATTTGGTTAAAGGGATAGAAAAGAGACAGCATTAGCGTTGTATGAATTAGTGTTGCTAACCGTGATGCTTTCGCAAGCCCCCAGGGTCGAATCCTGCTTGCGGGAGTCGGTCCACAGTCAATCCAGCTGTTCATCCTTCCTTAGAGATTTCTCGATAAGTGAGTAACTGGCCTAGGCTTAGGTGCATGTGAATATATATATATATATATATATATATATATATATATATATATATATATATATATATATATATATATATATATATATATTCTTTCTTTCAAACTATTCGCCATTTCCCGCGTTAGCGAGGTAGCGTTAAGAACAGAGGACTGAGTCTTTGAGGGAATATCCTCACTTGGCCCCCTCCTCTTTTCCTTCTTTAGGAAAACTAAAATCGAGAGTGAAGGATTTTCAGCCACCCGCTCCCTCCCCTTTTAGTTGCCTTTTATGACACGCAGGGAATACGTGGGAAGTATTCTTTCTCCCCTATCCCCAGGGAGAATATATATATATATATATATATATATATATATATATATATATATATATATATATATATATATATACATATATCATACCTGTGGATAGAGGAGAAAGAATACTCCCCACGTATTACCTGCGTGACGTAGAAGGCGGCTAAAAGGGAAGGGAGCGTGGGGGGGTGGAAATCCTCCCCTCTAGTTTTTAGTTTTCCTAAAGAAGGAACAGAGGAGGGGGCCAAGAGAGGATACTCCCTCAAAGGCTCATTCCTCTATTCCTAACGTTACCTTGCTATCGTGGGAAATAGCGAATAGTATGAAAGAAATAAAATACAAAAGTATATAAAACTATGAGAAGCGTGGGAGGTGGATTGATTAGAAAAGGTAGTGAGTGGTGGGATGAAGAAGTAAGATTATTAGTGAAAGAGAGAGAGGCATTTGGACGATTTTTGCAGGGAAAAAATGCAAATGAGTGGGAGAGGTATTAAAGAAACAGGCAGGAGGTCAAGAGAAAGGTGCAAGAGGTGAGAAAGAGGGCAAATGAGTGTTGGGATGAGAGAGTATCATTAAATTTCAGGGAGAATAAAAAGATGTTTTGGAAGGAGGTAAATAAAGTGCGTAAGACAAGGGAGTAAATGGGAACTTCAGTGGGGAGGTGATAACAAGTAGTGGTGATGTGAGAAGGAGATGGAGTGAGTATTTTGAAGGTTTGTTGAATGTGTTTGATGATAGAGTGGCAGATATAGAGTGTTTTGGTCGAGGTGGTGTGCAAAGTGAGAGAGTTAGGGAAAATGATTTGGTAAATAGAGAAGAGGTAGTAAAAGCTTTACGGAAGATGAAAGCCGGCAAGGCAGCAGGTTTAGATGGTATTGCAATGGAATTTATTAAAAAAGGGGGTGACTGTATAGTTGACTGGTTGGTAAGGTTATTTAATGTATGTATGACTCATGGTGAGGTGCCTGAGGATTGGCGGAATGCTTGCATAGTGCCATTGTACAAAGGCAAAGATGATAAGAGTGAGTGCTCAAATTACAGAGGTATAAGTTTGTTGAGTATTCATAGTAAATTATATGGGAGGGTATTGATTGAGAGGGTGAAGGCAAGTACAGAGCATCAGATTGGGGAAGAGCAGTGTGGTTTCAGAAGTGGTAGAGGATGTGTGGATTAGGTGTTTGCTTTAAAGAATGTATGTGAGAAATACTTAGAAAAACAAATGGATTTGTATGTAGCATTTATGGATCTGGAGAAGGCATATGATAGAGTTGATAGAGATGCTCTGTGGAACGTTTTAAGAATATATGGTGTGGGAAGCAAGTTGTTAGAAGCAGTGAAGAGTTTTTATCGAGGATGCAAGGCATGTTTACATGTAGAAAGAGAGGAGAGTGATTGGTTCTCAGTGAATGTATGTTTGCGGCAAGGGTGTGTGATGTCTCCATGGTTGTTTAATTTGTTTATGGATGGGTTGTTAGGGAGGTGAATGCAAGAGTTTTGGAAAGAGTTTTGGAAGGGGGCAAGTATGTAGTCTGTTGTGGATGAGAGAGCTTGGGAAGTGAGTCAGTAGTTGTTCGCTGACGATACAGCGCTGGTGGCTGATTCATGTAAGAAACTGCAGAAGCTGGTGATTGATTTTGGTAAAGTGTGTGAAAGAAGAAAGTTAAGAGTAAATGAGAATAAGCGCAAGGCTATTAGGTACAGTAGGGTTGAGGGTCAAGTCAATTGGGAGGTAAGTTTGAATGGAGAAAAACTGGAGGAAGTAAAGTGTTTTAGATATCTAGGAGTGGATCTGGCAGCGGATGGAACCATGGAAGCGGAAGTGAATCATAGGGTGGGGGAGGGGGCGAAAATTCTGGGAGCCTTGAAGAATGTTTGGAAGTCGAGAACATTATCTCGGAAAGCAAAAATGGGCATGTTTGAAGGAATAGCGGTTACAACAATGTTGTATGGCGAGGCGTGGGCTATGGATAGAGTTGTGCGCAGGAGGGTGGATGTGCTGAAAATGAGATGTTTGAGGACATTATGTGGTGTGAGGTGGTTTGATCGAGTAGGTAATGTAAGGGTAAGAGAGATGTGTGGAAATAAAAAGAGTGTGGTTGAGAGAGCAGAAGAGGGTGTTTTCAAATGGTTTGATCACATGGAGAGAATGAGTGACGAAAGATTGACCAAGAGGATATATGTGTCAGAGGTGGAGGGAACGAGGAGAAGTGGGAGACCAAATTGGAGGTGGAAAGATGTAGTGAAAAAGATTTTGAGTGATCGGGGCCTGAACATGCGGGAGGGTGAAAGGCGTGCAAGGAACAGAGTGAATTGGAACGATGTGGTATACCGGGGTCGACTTGCTGTCAATGGATTGAACCAGGGCATGTGAAGCGTCTGGGGTAAACCATGGAAAGTTGTGTGGGGCCTGGATGTGGAAAGGGAGCTGTGGTTTCGGTGCATTATTACATGACAGCTAGAGACTGAGTGTGAACGAATGGGGCCTTTGGTGTCTTTTCCTAGCGCTACCTCGCACACATGAGTGGGGAGGGGGTTGTTATTCCATGTGTGGCGAGGTGGCGATGTATGTATATGTCTGTGTGTGTATATATATGTGTACATTGAGATGTATAGGTATGTATATTTGCGTGTGTGGACGTGTATGTATATACATCTGTATGTGGGCGGGTTGGGCCATTCTTTCGTCTGTTTCCTTGCGCTACCTCGCTAACGCGGGAGACAGCGACAAAGCAAAATAAATAATAAATAATAAATATATATATATATATATATATATATATATATATATATATATATATATATATATATATATATATATATATATATATATATATATATATATATATATATATACTTTTTTATATACCTGCCCGCTATTTCACGCGTTAGCGAGGTAACGTCAGTAAAGAGACAGAGAATGGTCCATCCAAACATTTTTGCATATATATATATATATATATATATATATATATATATATATATATATATATATATATATATATATATATATATATATATATATATATATAAACGCCCATAAACGGACATATACATAGAAATACATACACATGTACATATTCATACTTGCTTGCCTTCATCCATTACAATCGCTATCCCGCCACACAGGATACAGCATCACAATCCCCAGCTTCAGCGAGGTAGGCGCCAGGAAAACAGACATATATCCCTGGGGATAGTGGAGAAAGAATACTTCCCACGTATTCCCTGCGTGTCGTAGAAGGCGACTAAAAAGGGGAGGGAGCGGGGGGCTGGAAATCCTCCCCTCTTGTTTTTTTTTTTTTTTTTTTCTCAAAGAAGGAGCAGAGAAGGGGGGCAGATGAGGATACTCCCTCAAAGGCCCAGTCCTCTGTTCTTAACGCTACCTCGCTAACGCGGGAAATGGCGAATAGTATGAAAGAAAAAGAAAGATATATATATATATATATATATATATATATATATATATATATATATATATATATATATATATATATATATATATATATATATATATATATATGTATATATGTATATATATATATATATATATATATATATATATATATATATATATATATATATATATATATATATATATATATATATATATATATATATATATATATATATATATATATATATATATATATATATATATATATATATATATATATATATATATATATATATATATATATATATATATATATGAGAAAGAATACTTCCCACGTATTCCCTGCGTGTCGTAGAAGGCGACTGAAAGGGAAGGGAGCGGGGGGCTGGAAATCCTCCCCTCTCGTTTTTTTTTTTTTAATTTTCCAAAAGAAGGAACAGAGAAGAGGGCCAGGTGAGGATATTCCCTCAAAGGCCCAGTCCTCTGTTCTTAACGCTACCTCGCTATCGCGGGAAATAGCGAACATTATGAAAAAAAAATATATATATTCATATTCTTGTTCCTGCAAGCAGTAAAACTTTTTCGTAATTTTCATAGTATATAAATGGGGAATGACCAGCTCTCATGCTTCCGTTATTGGGATTTAACTTCTCTAATAACCAGTTAATCAATTATCGTCTCGATAGTTTTTATTTCATTTGTTTTAGTACCTTTTTATTATGTCATCCTCAGGAACTAAAAACAGAAACGTAATTGTGTGTATTGAATAACTATCTATTGACAAGTATCCGTCTTAACGATCGTCTGGCTTTGGATTGCTATTGGTTCAGTCCAAAGACGCTGAAGTTTGCTGATGATCCTCATTTGGTGTCCAATCGATATTAAGAAATGAAAAACGTACACACTCAATGAATGTCCAAGGATGTCTCTGTTCTCAAAAATCGTATGAACAAACGTATTTTGACAAAGTTGGTGACAACGTTAAAGTAAAAAAGAAGAAAATAAGCATTGTTGAGCCTGTAAATACACCATCAGCGCAATGTCTATTTTTTTCACAGGCATTTTTGTGTAAAATCCCTCCGCGCCCTAGCACTGATATTTTTTGTTCACGTTATTTGAGAATTATCCTATTTGTTAGCTCGGCTTCCTCTGGTGTAAAATTCCAGGTCAATTTTCCCCACTCTACATGTAGTGGGCGAAGCCCAGAACTGCATAGTAAACGGAAATTCAGTGTATGTATGCATGTATATATATATATATATATATATATATATATATATATATATATATATATATATATATATATATATATATATATATATCATTATTATTGTTATTGATATTATTATTATCATTATTATACTTTGTCGCTGTCTCCGGCGTTAGCGAGGTAGTGCAAGGAAACAGAAGAAAGAATGGCCCCACCCACCCACATACACATGTATATACATACACGTCCACACACGCACATATATATACCTATACATCTCAACGTATGCATATATATAAACACAGAGAGATATACATATATACACATATACATAATTCATACTGTCTGCCCTTTTTCATTTCCGTCGCCATCCCGCCACACATGGAATGAAAAACCCCTCCCCCTTCATGTGCGCGAGGTAGTGCTAGGAAAAGACTCAGTCTCTAGCTGTCATGTATGATGCACCGAAACCACAGCTCCCGTTCCACATCCAGGCCCCACAAATCTTTCCATGGTTTACTCCAGACGCTTCACAAGCCCTGGTTCAATCCATTGACAGCACCTCGACCAAGGTATACCACATCGTTCCAATTCACTCTATTCCTTAAACGCCTTTCACCCTCCTGCATGTTCAGGCCCCGATCACTCAAAATCTTTTTCACTCCATCATTCCACCTCCAATTTGATCTCCCACCTCTCGATCCCTCCACCTCTGACACATATATCCTCTTGGTCAATCTTTCCTCATTCATTCTCTCCATTTGACCAAACCATTTCAAAACACCCTCTTCTGCTCTCTCAACAACACTCTTTTTACTACCACACTTCTCTCTTACCCATTCATTACTTACTCGATCAAATCACCTGATACAACACATTGTCCTTAAACATCTCATTTCCAGCACATCCACCCTCCGCCGCACAATTCTATCTATAGCCCACACCTCGCAACCATATAACATTGTTGGAACCACTATTCCTTCAAACATACCCATTTTTGCTTTCCAAGATAACGTTCTCGACTTCAACACATTCTTCAACGCTCCCAGAACTTTCGCCCCCTCCCCCACCCTATGATTCACTTTCGCTTCCATGGTTCCATCCGCTACCAGATCCACTCCCAGATATCTAAAACACTTCACTTCCTCCAGTTTTTCTCCATTCAAACTTACCTCCCAGTTGACTTGACCCTCAACCCTACTGTACCTAATAACCTTGCTCTTATTCACATTTACTCTCAGCTTTCTTCTTTCACACACTTTACCAAACTCAGTCACCAGCTTCTGCAGTTTCTCACATGCATCAGCCACCAGCGCTGTATCATCAGCGAACAACAACCGACTCACTTCCTAAGCTCTCTCATCCACAACAGACTGCATACTTGCCCCTCTTTCCAAAACTCTTGCATTCACCTCCATAACAACCCCATCCATAAACAAATCAAACAACCATGGAGACATCACATACCCCTGCCGCAAACCAACATTCACTGAGAACCAATCACTTTCCTCTCTTCCTACACGAAAACATGCCTTATATCCTCGATAATAGCTTCTCACTGCTTCTAACAACTTACCTCCCACACCATATATTCTTAATGCCTTCCAAGGAGCATCTCTATCAACTCTATCAAATGCCTTCTCCAGATCCATAGATGCTACATACAAATCCATTTGCTTTTCTAAGTATTTCTCACATACATTTTTCAAAGGAAACACCTGATCGATACATCCTCTACCACTTCTGAAACCACACTGCTCTTCCCCAATCTGATGCTCTGTACATACCTTCACCCTCTCAATCCATACCCTCCCATATAGTTTTCCAGGAATACTTAACAAACTTATACCTCTGTAATTTGAGCACTCACCTTTATCCACTTTGCCTTTGTACAATCGCACTATGCAAGCATTTCGTCAATCCTCAGGCACCTCACCATGAGTCATACATACATTAAATAACCTTACCAACCAGTCAACAATACAGTCACCGACTTTTTTAATAAATTTCACTGCAATACCACCCAAACCCGCTGCCTTGCCGGCTTTCATCTTCCGCAGAGCTTTTACTACATCTTCTCTGTTTACCAAATCATTCTCCCTAACCCCTCTCACTTTGCACACCATATCGACCAAAACACCCTATATCTGCCACTCTATCATCAAACACATTCAACAAACCTTCAAAATCCTCACTCCAACTCCTTCTCATATCACCACTACTTGTTATTACTTCCCCGTTAGACCCATTCACTGATGTTCCCATTTGTTCCCTTGTCTTACGCATTTTATTTTCCTCCTTCCAAAACATCTTTTTATTCTCCCCAAAATTTAATGATACTCTCTCACCCCAACTCTCTTTTGCCCTCTTTTTCGCCTCGTGCACCTTTCTTTTGACCTCCTGCCTCTTTCTTTTATACATTTCCCAATCATTTGCCTTATTTCCCAGCAAAAATCGTCCAAATGCTTCTCTCTTCTTTTTCACTAATAATCTTACTTCTTCATCCCAACACTCACTACCCTTTCTAATCTGCCCACCTCCCACTTTTCTCATGCCACAAGCATCTTTTGCACAAACCATCACTGCTTCCCTAAACACATCCTATTCCTCCGCCACTCCCCTTACGTCCTTTATTCATACCTTTTTCCATTCTGTACTCAGTCTCTCCTGGTACTACCTCGCACAAGTCTCCTTCCCAAGCTCACTTACTCTCACCACTCTTTTCACCCCAACATTCTCTCTTCTTTTCTGAGAACCTCTACAAATCTTCACCTTCGCCTCCGCAAGATAATGATCAGACATCCCTGCAGCTGCTCCTCTCAGCATATTAACATCCAAAAGTCTCTCTTTCGCGGGCCTATCAATTAACACGTAATCCAATAACGCTCTCTGGCTATCTCTCCTACTTAAATATATATATGCCGGCAAGGCAGTAGGTTTGATGGTATTGCAGTGGAATTTATTAAAAAAGGGGTTGACTGTATTATTGACTGGTTGGTAAGGTTATTTAATGTATGTATGACTCATGGTGAGGTGCCTGAGGATTGGCGGAATGCGTGCATAGTGCCATTGTACAAAGGCAAAGGGGATAAGAGTGAGTGCTCAAATGACAGGGGTATAAGTTTGTTGAGTATTCCTGGTAAATTATATGGGAGGGTATTGATTGAGAGGGTGAAGGCATGTATAGAGCATCAGATTGGGGAAGAGCAGTGTGGTTTCAGAAGTGGTAGAAGATGTGTGGATCAGGTGTATGCTTTGAAGAATGTATGTGACAAATACTTAGAAAAGCAAATGGATTTGTATGTAGCATTTATGGATCTGGAGAAGGCATATGATAGAGCTGATAGAAATGCTCTGTGGAAGGTATTAAGAATATATGGTGTGGGAGGCAAGTTGTTAGAAGCAGTGAAAAGTTTTTATCGAGGATGTAAGGCATGTGTACGTGTAGGAAGAGAGGAAAGTGATTCGTTCGCAGTGAATGTAGGTTTGCGGCAGGGGTGTGTGATGTCTCCATGGTTGTTTAATTTGTTTATGGATGGGGTTGTTAGGGAGGTGAATGCAAGAGTTTTGGAAAGAGGGGCAAGTATGAAGTCTGTTGGGGATGAGAGAGCTTGGGAAGTGAGTCAGTTGTTGTTCGCTGATGATACAGCGCTGGTGGCTGATTCATGTGAGAAACTGCAGAAGCTGGTGACTGAGTTTGGTAAAGTGTGTGAAAGAAGAAAGTTAAGAGTAAATGTGAATAAGAGGAAGGTAATTAGGTACAGTAGGGTTGAGGGTCAAGTCAATTGGGTGGTAAGTTTGAATGGAGAAAAACTGGAGGAAGTGAAGTGTTTTAGATATCTGGGAGTGGATCTGGCAGCGGATGGAACCATGGAAGCGGAAGTGGATCATAGGGTGGGGAAGGGTGCGAAAATCCTGGGACCCTTGAAGAATGTGTGGAAGTCGAGAACATTATCTCGGAAAGCAAAAATGGGTATGTTTGAAGGAATAGTGGTTCCAACAATGTTGTATGGTTGCGAGGCGTTGGCTATGGATAGAGTTGTGCGCAGTAGGATGGATGTGCTGGAAATGAGATGTTTGAGGACAATGTGTGGTGTGAGGTGGTTTGATCGAGTAAGTAACGTAAGGGTAAGAGAGATGTGTGGAAATAAAAAGAGCGTGGTTGAGTGAGCAGAAGATGGTGTTTTGAAATGGTTTGGGCACATGGAGAGAATGAGTGAGGAAAGATTGACCAAGAGGATATATGTGTCCGAAGTGGAGAGAACGCGGAGAAGTGGGAGATCAAATTGGAGGTGGAAAGATGGAGTGAATAAGATTTTGTGTGATCGGGGCCTGAACATGCAGGAGGGTGAAAGGAGGGCAAGGAATAGAGTGAATTGGATTGATGTGGTATACCGGGGTTGACGTGCTGTCAGTGGATTGAATCAGGGCATGTGAAGCGTCTGGGGTAAACCATGGAAAGCTGTGTAGGTATGAATATTTGCGTGTGTGGACGTATGTATATATATGTGTATGGGGGTGGATTGGGCCATTTCTTTCGTCTGTTTCCTTGCGCTACCTCGCAAACGCGGAGACAGCGACAAAGCAAAAAAAAAAAGAAAAAAAAATATATATATGTCCACACACGCAAATATACATACCTACACATCTTTCCATGGTTTACCCCAGACGCTTCACATGCCCTGATTCAATCCACTGACAGCACGTCAACCCCGGTATACCACATCGCTCCAATTCACTCTATTCCTTGCCCTCCTTTCACCCTCCTGCATTCTCAGGCCCCGATCACACAAAATCTTTTTCACTCCATCTTTCCACCTCCAATTTGGTCTCCCTCTTCTCCTTGTTCCCTCCACCTCCGACACATATATCCTCTTGGTCAATCTTTCCTCACTCATCCTCTCCATGTGCCCAAACCACTTCAAAACACCCTCTTCTGCTCTCTCAACCACGCTCTTTTTATTACCACACATCTCTCTTACCCTTACGTTACTCACTCGATCAAACCACCTCACACCACACATTGTCCTCAAACATCTCATTTCCAGCACATCCATCCTCCTGCGCACAACTCTATCCATAGCCTACGCCTCGCAACCATACAACATTGTTGGAACCACTATTCCTTCAAACATACCCATTTTTGCTTTCCGAGATAATGTTCTCGACTTCCACACATTCTTCAAGGCCCCCAGGATTTTCGCCCCCTCCCCCACCCTATGATCCACTTCCGCTTCCATGGTTCCATCCGCTGCCAGATCCACTCCCAGATATCTAAAACACTTCACTTCCTCCAGTTTTTCTCCATTCAAACTCACCTCCCAATTGACTTGACCCTCAACCCTACTGTACCTAATAACCTTGCTCTTATTCACATTTACTCTTAACTTTCTTCTTTCACACACTTTACCAAACTCAGTCACCAGCTTCTGCAGTTTCTCACATGAATCAGCCAGCAGCGCTGTATCATCAGCGAACAACAACTGACTCACTTCCCAAGCTCTCTCATCCCCAACAGACTTCATACTTGCCCCTCTTTCCAAAACTGTTGCATTTACCTCCCTAACAACCCCATCCATAAACAAATTAAACAACCATGGAGACATCACACACCCCTGCCGCAAACCTACATTCACTGAGAACCAATCACTTTCCTCTCTTCCTACACGTACACATGCCTTACATCCTCGATAAAAACTTTTCACTGCTTCTAACAACTTGCATCCCACACCATATATTATTAATACCTTCCACAGAGCATCTCTATCAACTCTATCATATGCCTTCTCCAGATCCATAAATGCTACATACAAATCCATTTGCTTTTCTAAGTATTTCTCACATACATTCTTCAAAGCAAACACCTGATCCACACATCCTCTACCACTTCTGAAACCACACTGCTCTTCCCCAATCTGATGCTCTGTACATGCCTTCACCCTCTCAATCAATACCCTCTCATATGATTTACCAGGAATACTCAACAAACTTATACCTCTGTAATTTGAGCACTCACTCTTATCCCCTTTGCCTTTGTACAATGGCACTATGCACGCATTCCGCCAATCCTCAGGCACCTCACCATGAGTCATACATACATTAAATAACCTTACCAACCAGTCAACAATACAGTCACCCCCTTTTTTTAATAAATTCCACGGCAATACCATCCAAACCTGCTGCCTTGCCGGCTTTCATCTTCCGCAAAGCTTTTACTACCTCTGCTCTGTTTACCAACATATATATATATATATATATATATATATATATATATATATATATATATATATATATATATATGTAGATAAATAGATAGATATATATAGATAGAGATGCTCTGTGGCTCTGTGGAAGGTATTAAGAATATATGGATTGGGAGGCAAGTTTTTAGAAGCAGCGAAAAGTTTTTATCGAGGATGTGTACGTGTACATGTGTACGTGTACTAAGAGAGGAAAGTGATTGGTTCTCAGTGAATGTAGGTTTGCGGCAGGGGTGTGTGATGTCTCCATGGTTGTTTAATTTGTTTATGGATGGGTTGTTAGGGAGGTGAATGCAAGAGTTTTGGAAAGAGGGGCAAGTATGAAGTCTGTTGGGGATGAGAGAGCTTGGGAAGTGCGTCAGTTGTTGTTCGCTGATGATACAGCGCTGGTGGCTGATTCATGTGAGAAACTGCATAAGCTGGTGACTGAGTTTGGTAAAGTGTGTGAAAGAAGAAAGTTAAGAGTAAATGTGAATAAGAGGAAGGTAATTAGGTACAGTAGGGTTGAGGGTCAAGTCAATTGGGAGGTAAGTTTGAATGGAGAAAAACTGGAGGAAGTGAAGTGTTTTAGATATCTGGGAGTGGATCTGGCAGCGGATGGAACCATGGAAGCGGAAGTGGATCATAGGGTGGGGAAGGGTGCGAAAAACCTGGGACCCTTGAAGAATGTGTGAAAGTCGAGAACATTATCTCGGAAAGCAAAAATGGCTATGTTTGAAGGAATAGTGGTTCCAACAATGTTGTATGGTTGCGAGGCGTTGGCTATGGATAGAGTTGTGCGCAGGAGGATGGATGTGCTGGGAATGTGATGTTTGAGGACAATGTATGGTGTGAGGTGGTTTGATCGAGTAAGTAACGTAAGGGTAAGAGAGATGTGTGGAAATAAAAAGAGCGTGGTTGAGAGAGCAGAAGATGGTGTTTTGAAATGGTTTGGGCACATGGAGAGAATGAGTGAGGAAAGATTGACCAAGAGGATATATGTGTCGGAGGTAGAGAGAACGCGGAGAAGTGGGAGATCAAATTGGAGGTGGAAAGATGGAGTGAAAAAGATTTTGTGTGATCGGGGCCTGAACATGCAGGAGGGTGAAAGGAGGGCAAGGAATAGAGTGAATTGGATCGATGTGGTATACCGGGGTTGACGTGCTGTCAGTGGATTGAATCAGGGCATGTGAAGCGTCTGGGGTAAACCATGGAAAGCTGTGTAGGTATGTATATTTGCGTGTGTGGACGTATGTATATATATGTGTATGGGGGTGGATTGGGCCATTTCTTTCGTCTGTTTCCTTGCGCTACCTCGCAAACGCGGAGACAGCGACAAAGCAAAAAAAAACAGAAAAAAACAAAATATATATATATATATATATATATATATATATATATATATATATATATATATATATATATATATATATATATATGCGTCTATGTGCAGGAAGTACTTAATATTTGCTTCATGGCAATTACATCGTAGTCAAGAAGGGGTCTTGAGGTGTGCTGAAAAGGTGTTTGCAGGTGTTACCTTACCCAGCCTGTGTGACTTTACTTGCCGTCATGCAAAGAAGAATTTCCACTTTGTGCAATCCAGGTCTCGTGATCTCTAACGTTCTATCGTCTCTTGGGTCTACTCTCTGGACACTCACTTCCTCTGTGCTTATTTACATCTCTGGCTGAAGATTTTCAAGATTTCATCCAGCTAAGCTTCCTCTGTAATCTTACACAGCTTCCAGCTCCCTCTCTATTATCACCTCGACCACAATCCCTCCTACTCTCCCTGACAGTAACTACTATGAAGATCCCAACAGCATATCTTCCTACCCTCGCGTCAACCGCTTATTCATCCATATTCCTCTGTCAGCCCCATTCATCTTTTTCCCCTGTCATCCCCTCCCTTTCCTTACACCCCATTTGATCCCTCCTCTCTTATCATCCTCCTTCTCCATTTCTCATGCGACGATCTCCATTATTTTCCCCACATGTCAAGTCCATTATTCATACAGTCTTCGTTTTGTTTTCATCCACTGTCGGCCTTAATCCTCATATCCCGTTCGTCAGTTCTCCTTTGCCTCTCAACCCAACAGCTTCAGATCCGTTACATTTATACAATTTGTTTGCCTATCCCCTTCGTTATTCATCTCTTCTTTGCTATCCTCTTACATGCTTCCGACAGTCTCCTACCTATTCGCGTTCCCCCAACAACTTCCAAATCGTCTGTCTATCCCTTCTCAGTTCCTTATAAGTTTGTTCTCTCTCTCTCCCCTCTGTTTAATCTACCCACGCGCCTCCTATCCCCGTCAATCTCTACAACACGTCTCGTCCCTATACCCCCTGTCAACCTATCCCTTCACGATGAACCTCAACCACCCGACACCCACCGGAAAAAGAAAAGAAAAAAAAGAGAATTCTCTTTTTCCTTTCTTTTTTTTTGAGTCTGTTCTAAGTACTGCGCACCAGACCTGACGAAAAGACTTGTTACCTAGAAATGAATATTTCCGACGCTTCCGCAGAGCAGAACTTTCTCACAGTAAAGCTTCCTCCTCAGCCTCAAGGGGTCTGGCTCAGCCTCCGGTCCCACTCTCAGGTACAGTGGGCAGCCAGGGGAGAGAGAGAGAGAGAGAGAGAGAGAGAGAGAGAGAGAGAGAGAGAGAGAGAGAGAGAGAGAGAGAGAGAGAGAGAGAGAGAGAGAGAGAGCTGGAGAAAGCCACCGAGGTCTGAGGTCTATTTTCCTGTCGTGCGTCTTTTAAATCACTGCAAAATATGGTTTTTAAATAATCATTTAAATAATCATTCAAAGTATTATCTAGAAAAGAATGTCCGGTGTCTTTCGAAATCCCTTACGTTTGTTCGTGGATAACATGTACACTTTCATCCCTAATCCTATGGATCAAAAATGAAAATGAACATGATAGAGAAAAAAGAAAAATGTCAGTAAATGATTTCACTTCCCGTGCCAGTATTACAGCCAGGTGTCAGCACAATGCTAACATGCATACGACACCAAGAGAGAAAGATTTTCCACGACAGAATTTCATAAACATGATAGAAAAAAACATTAATAAAAAGCTCTATATCAGAAAGTGCCTCCTGGATCATAAATCACCCCTATCCCCAACCTTCACAACTTGAAGAATTCCAACATTTCTTTTCACATTTCTCAGTCTCTTGCGATTGGAAATTGTGACATGAAGCCACTGCATATTTTTTCCCCACTTCAGTACGTAGTTAGACAATCTTTTCTCCCACGACTTGAGGCTGTATGGTAACTCCTACGAACGTAGGCATAGTTTAGTGGAATGTATATAAAGAAGAACGTTTTCACAGAGGAGAATGAATGATGCTACGAAAAAAAAAAGGAAAAAATTGGGAGAATTAATTGAAAACTTTCCCCTGGACTTGGGCCACGAATTATTCTCCTCCAGCAGAGCAGTTCCTCGCGTGCGGATAAATGGTGAGGAGAGAGAGAGAGAGAGAGAGAGAGAGAGAGAGAGAGAGAGAGAGAGAGAGAGAGAGAGAGAGAGAGAGAGAGAGGGGGGGTTACGTGCATTGTAAGAGGAGAGGGAGGAGAGGGAGGGAGGGAGGGCCAATTGTGAGAGGTGAGTCATGAATGGCCTGTGCAGTAAATGAGAGAGAGAGAGAGAGAGAGAGAGAGAGAGAGAGAGAGAGAGAGAGAGAGAGAGAGAGAGAGAGAGAGAGAGAGAGAGAGAGAGAGAGAAGTGCTGGCGGATGAAGTGAGTGGATGATCAGAGTACCGTGTGGAGAAAGAAAGATTTCAAGATGTGTTGGGAAGATGTAAGGAGGATCATTATTGTCATTATGGAGGTGGAAGACGGTCATTATGACCAGACTGGTGGTGGAGGACGTTCATTATGGCCAGACTGGTGGTGGAGGATGGTCATTATGGCCAGACTGGTGGTGAAGAACGGTCTTTACGGCCAGGCTGGTGGTGGAGGACGGTCATTATGGCCAGACTGGTGGTGGAGGACGGTCATTATGACCAGACTGGTGGTGGAGGACGGTCATTATGGCCAGACTGGTGGTGGAGGACGGTCATTATGGCCAGACTGGTGGTGGAGGACGGTCATTATGACCAGCCTGGTGGTGGAGGACGGTCATTATGGCCAGACTGGTGGTGGAGGACGGTCATTATGACCAGACTGGTGGTGGATGACGGTCATTATGACCAGCCTGGTGGTGGAGGGCGGTCATTATGACCAGACTGGTGGTGGAGGACGGTCATTATGGCCAGACTGGTCGTGGAGGACGGTCATTATGGCCAGACTGGTGGTGGAGGATGGTCATTATGGCCAGACCGATGGTGGAGGATGGTCATTATGGCCAGACTGGTGGTGGAGGACGGTCATTATGGCCAGACTGGTGGTGGATGACGGTCATTATGGCCAGACTGGTGGTGGAGGACGGTCATTATGGCCAGACTGGTGGTGGAGGACGGTCATTATGACCAGACTGGTGGTGAAGGACGGTCATTATGGCCAGACTGGTGGTGGAGGATGGTCATTATGGCCAGACCGATGGTGGAGAATGGTCATTATGGCCAGACTGGTGGTGGATGACGGTCATTATGACCAGACTGGTGGTGGAGGACGGTCATTATGGCCAGACTGGTGGTGGAAGACGGTCATTATGACCAGACTGGTGGTGGAGGACGGTCATTATGGCCAGACTGGTGGTGGATGACGGTCATTATGGCCAGACTGGTGGTGGAGGATGGTCATTATGGCCAGACTGGTGGTGGATGACGGTCATTATGGCCAGACTGGTGGTGGAGGACGGTCATTTTGACCAGACTGGTGGTGGAGGACGGTCATTATCGCCAGACTGGTGGTGGTGGATGGTCATTATGGCCAGACTGGTGGTGGAGGACGGTCATTATGACCAGACTGGTGGTGGAGGACGGTCATTATGACCAGACTGGTGGTGGAGGACGGTCATTACGGCCAGACTGGTGGTGGAGGATGGTCATTATGGCCAGACTTGTGTTGGAGGATTTTCATTATGGCCAGACTGGTGGTGGAGGATGGTCATTATGGCCAGACTGGTGGTGGAGGACGGTCATTATGGCCAGACTGGTGGTGGAGGACGGTCATTATGACCAGACTGGTGGTGGAAGACGGTCATTATGACCAGACTGGTGGTGGAGGACGGTCATTATGGCCAGACTGGTGGTGGAAGACGGTCATTATGACCAGGATCAGTCATGACAACAGTTGTAAGGTTGGCAGCAGTAAGTGGTTGTAACACCGGTGGCCTCACGATTCTGTTGCCAGTCAGCTGGCTCGATCCCATGTTCTCCGATGGAGCCAAAACTTATTTTCTCTATTTCTTTCGTACTTCGATAAACTCAAGGTTTTTGTTTATTGATAATGGCTTATATTTCTCTTAACTGTCTATATTCAGTGAATATATATTATCAAGAACTCACAATTTGCAGTTATAAACTTCTTAAATAGATTAATCTTTCGTATTATTCTATACGGTGAACACTCAACACTATATCAAAACTAAACGGACGAAGACTTGCATATCTTTCGTCTCATTTTTAAAGATATATTTTCCCCTCCCTAATACTTGAACGCAGTTTCCTGCGTAAGCAAATAGGCGGCGCCAGGAACAGACGTAGAAAGGCCACATCCGCTCACACTCATTCTCTAGCTGTCATACGTAATGCACCGAAACCACAGCTCCCTTTCCACACCCAGACCCCCTCACAGCCCTTTGTCATTCACTGTGCTGACAGCCAAGGATATATATATATATTCCAATTAAGTGAAGTTGTTGACATCCAGTGTCAAATCAAAAGACATCTTTCTGGCTGGGCGGACTTTGTTGATAGCGACAATATTTTGATATAATTGCCTAGCTTCCTGGAGTTGTTGACAAGGGTCTTGACCTCAGACCACCAGCTTGAATGACAAACATTTTGGGAGCATTCATCAACTTTGAACTTTGGAGGGGAAATAAACTTAATTGGAGGAGGAATATGAGGGAGAAAATAGAAACCGTGTTTAAAGTCAATTTCGACAATGACGTTTACGAGAGCTTGTGTCTCCTGGTTCTACTTCCGACGCTGTGTCCTGTGGGGCGGGGTAGCACAGAGAATGGATGAAGGCAAGCTAGTATGAATATGTACATGTGTATATGTTGATATGTATATGTGCGTGTATGGGCGTTTATATGTATATATATATATATATATATATATATATATATATATATATATATATATATATATATATATATATATATATATATATATATTATATATATATATATTTTTTTTTTTTTTTTTTTTTTATACTTTGTCGCTGTCTCCCGCGTTTGCGAGGTAGCGCAAGGAAACAGACGAAAGAAATGGCCCAACCCCCCCCATACACATGCACATACACACGTCCACACACGCAAATATACATACCTACACAGCTTTCCATGGTTTACCCCGGACGCTTCACATGCCTTGATTCAATCCACTGACAGCACGTCAACCCCTGTATACCACATCGCTCCACTTCACTCTATTCCTTGCCCTCCTTTCACCCTCCTGCATGTTCAGGCCCCGATCACACAAAATCCTTTTCACTCCATCTTTCCACCTCCAATTTGGTCTCCCTCTTCTCCTCGTTCCCTCCACCTCCGACACATATATCCTCTTGGTCAATCTTTCCTCACTCATTCTCTCCATGTGCCCAAACCATTTCAAAACACCCTCTTCTGCTCTCTCAACCACGCTCTTTTTATTTCCACACATCTCTCTTACCCTTACGTTACTTACTCGATCAAACCACCTCACACCACACATTGTCCTCAAACATCTCATTTCCAGCACATCCATCCTCCTGCGCACAACTCTATCCATAGCCCACGCCTCGCAACCATACAACATTGTTGGAACTACTATTCCTTCAAACATACCCATTTTTGCTTTCCGGGATAATGTTCTCGACTTCCACACATTTTTCAAGGCTCCCAAAATTTTCGCCCCCTCCCCCACCCTATGATCCACTTCCGCTTCCATGGTTCCATCCGCTGACAGATCCACTCCCAGATATCTAAAACACTTCACTTCCTCCAGTTTTTCACCATTCAAACTCACCTCCCAATTGACTTGACCCTCAACCCTACTGTACCTAATAACCTTGCTCTTATTCACATTTACTCTTAACTTTCTTCTTCCACACACTTTACCAAACTCCGTCACCAGCTTCTGCAGTTTCTCACATGAATCAGCCACCAGCGCTGTATCATCAGCGAACAACAACTGACTCACTTCCCAAGCTCTCTCATCCCCAACAGACTTCATACTTGCCCCTCTTTCCAAAACTCTTGCATTTACCTCCCTAACAACCCCATCCATAAACAAATTAAACAACCATGGAGACATCACACACCCCTGCCGCAAACCTACATTCACTGAGAACCAATCACTTTCCTCTCTTCCTACACGTACACATGCCTTACATCCTCGATAAAAACTTTTCACTGCTTCTAATATATATATATATTGGTCTCACAACCACTCAATTCCAGTTCCCATAAGAATCTCACAGAAGAAAAACAGCATCTAAAAGCTTTTGGAAAATCAATTAGACATTACGGTTTTAATGTCTAACGTTCACATGATAGGGAATGCGTGAGTTGAAGGTGACTAGTGTGTTGTTTCCGCATCATCGGGAGCAATAAACATTACTATCATGACACTGGCCTCAAGAAAACGATACTAGCCAACAAAAAGGCTGAAAAACATCGAGAATTTCAAGGAATCGACAATATAAAACTTATCTTGCTGAAAACAGCGAAAGAATTTGATACTTCTCTTAAAGAAGAGAAAGTTATTACCCAGTTAACTGGTCCATTACTCTCAGAAAACGATGACTTGGTTCAGGACAATGGAGACATGTCAATTATCTAAATTGAATTGTTTTCATTCGTATTTACCACAGAAAACCCGTCCTGCGTTCCGCATCCAGCTCCAATGATAGCGAAAGAAATATATTTTTCCAACTTACCAACACAAAAGAACGAGATAAATTGTCCGCATGAAACAGAATATTGTTATCGGCAGGTCTTGATAAGTTATGTCTGTGATTACTGAAAGAAGCAAAAAAAAAAAATGAGGTAATTAAGCCCTTTTCAATAAGTCGCTTGCGACGAGAGAAGCTGCGGAGTATTGTGAAATTTACTAATGTTTTAAGGTCCTTGTTTGGAGGGCATCAAGCACTCACGTAGACATTCGCGGGTGGTTACCTTACCATGGCCATAATTCCAGAGTAGACTTTCAATCATTAAACACTTACCACTTAATTAACCACTCCCAACACCGTTCTCGAAATCGTTTCTGTCTGACAAATCTGACTTCAATATTTGATAATCAATACGTACGATTAGATCGAAGCAGTTGATATCATGTGACTGGATTTTCAGACAGCTTTCGATAAAGTCCCTAATCAGAGATTATCAGAAAAATACTTAATCACGTGGGATTCATAGGGGTGACCTTGAGGGATATCAAGATTGGGTTGATTGGACGTAAACAAAGAGGAATGATGAATGGTCAAAACCTCAGGAGGGTTAGACGTGACAAGTGGCGTGCCACTGGGATCAGTCTTAGGACCAAGTCACATTCTCATATACATCATTGATACTGATAATTTGGCTTTGCTGTAAGATAATATCAAAATTCGCAGCGGACGCTGAGCTTGGAAGAAAAGCCTCAGCAGGATATGAACATGAACAATTGCAAGTTGAGGAAGGAGGCAAAACAATTCCAATATCGAAAAGTGCAGAGTCTTACACCTCGCCAATGAAAACGAGATGGCAGCTTACGGTATGAATTCTGTTGACCTAAAACACATTCATGAGGGAAACAGCCTCGAAAGGGCCCTTTGGCCCGTTGCTGTCTGCTCTCTTTTACACTCCCTCGCATTACGAACAAGCGAAATTTGAGGTTCTTGCTGAAATGGTCTTGGCACCTTTTGGTCATCTCACTCAGCAAACATCACCTACAAAGAGCACGTGGGTGCAGAAGAAGACGCAGCAGGTGGGCGGCCCGTGTGAAAAGGAGCCCCACGAACAAAGAAAAATCGGCGCGAAAAAGAGACCCAGTTCAATGGCCGGTATTGGATCATGGTCGAAAATCGACAGATGACATGACAGATATCCAGGACAGGTGACATGACAGATCTCTCATGAGTGGGAAAATGATCATGTCAGACATTCAGCAGAGTAATGATGGTCTTATCATATCACTGCAACATATCAGTGACAGACCATGTTACAGCTGGACGTTACAAACGCGTGCTCGCGAACATTCACACGGTAACACCTATATGGTGACAATATATATATATATATATATATATATATATATATATATATATATATATATATATATATATATATATATATACATTTACATTTTTATTATGCTTTGTCGCTGTCTCCCGCGTTAGCGAGGTAGCGCAAGGAAACAGACGAAAGAATGGCCCAACCCACCCACATACACATGTATATACATACACGTCCACACACGCAAATATACATACCTATACATCTTGATGTATACATATATATACACACACAGACATATACATATATACACATGTACATAATTCATGTTGTCTGCCTTTATTTATTCCCATCGCCACCTCGCCACACATGGAATAACAACCCCCCCCCCCCCCATGTGTGCGAGGTAGCGCTAGGAAAAGACAACAAAGGCCACATTCGTTCACACTCAGTCTCTAGCTGTCATGTAATTATGCACCGAAACCACAGCTCCCTTTCCACATCCAGGCCCCACACAACTTTCCATGGTTTACCCAGACGCTTCACATGCCCTGGTTCAATCCATTAACAGCACGTCGACCCCGGTATACCACATCGTTCCAATTCACTCTATTCCTTGCACGCCTTTCACCCTGCTGCATGTTCAGGCCCCGATCACTCAAAATCTTTTTCACTCCATCTTTCCACCTCCAATTTGGTCTCCCACTTCTCCTCGTTCCCTCCACCTCTGACACATATATCCGCTTGGTCAATCTTTCCTCACTCATTCTCTCCATGTGACCAAACCATTTCAAAACACCCTCTTCTGCGAGATTTTTAAACAGTGGACACAGACCACGAGAAGCTAATGGCTACCATGACTGGACTCCACGATACGGCTCACTGGCGATGCATATAAAGACAAGATCAAGTTTTCACTGCATTGACGTGATTGAATTCGCAACGCGCAAGCGCGCAAAAAAAAAAAAAGAAGCGAACAAAATTTGACGAGATAGATATGAAGCGAACAAAATTTAACGAGTAAATACGAAGCAAGCAAAATCTAACGAGTAAATATGAAGCGAACAAAATTTAACGAGTAAATACGAAGCGAACAAAATTTAGCGAGTAGATATGAAGCGAACAAAATTTAACGAGTAAATATGAAGCGAACAAAATTTAACGAGTAAATACGAAGCAAGCAAAATCTAACGAGTAAATACGAAGCAAGCAAAATCTAACGAGTAAATATGAAGCGAACAAAATTTAACGAGTAAATACGAAGCAAGCAAAATCTAACGAGTAAATATGAAGCGAACAAAATCTAACGAGTAAATATGAAGCGAACAAAATTTAACGAGTAAATACGAAGCGAACAAAATTTGACGAGATAGATATGAAGCGAACAAAATTTAACGAGTAAATACGAAGCGAACAAAATTTAACGAGTAAATACGAAGCAAGCAAAATCTAACGAGTAAATATGAAGCGAACAAAATTTAACGAGTAAATACGAAGCGAACAAAATTTAACGAGTGAATATGAAGCAAACAAAATCTAACGAGTAAATATGAAGCGAACAAAATTTGACGAGATAGATATGAAGCGAACAAAATTTAACGAGTAAATACGAAGCGAACAAAATTTGACGAGATAGATATGAAGCGAACAAAATTTAACGAGTAAATACGAAGCAAGCAAAATCTAACGAGTAAATACGAAGCGAACAAAATTTAACGAGTAAATACGAAGCGAACAAAATTTAACGAGTAAATACGAAGCAAGCAAAATCTAACGAGTAAATACGAAGCAAGCAAAATCTAACGAGTAAATATGAAGCGAACAAAATTTAACGAGTAAATACGAAGCGAACAAAATTTAACGAGTAAATACGAAGCGAACAAAATTTAACGAGTAAATACGAAGCGAACAAAATTTAACGAGTAAATACGAAGCGAACAAAATTTAACGAGTAAATACGAAGCAAGCAAAATCTAACGAGTAAATACGAAGCAAGCAAAATCTAACGAGTAAATACGAAGCGAACAAAATTTAACGAGTAAATACGAAGCGAACAAAATTTAACGAGTAAATACGAAGCGAACAAAATTTAACGAGTAAATACGAAGCAAGCAAAATCTAACGAGTAAATATGAAGCGAACAAAATTTAACGAGTAAATACGAAGCGA